>NC_134470.1:26485574-26596337 GCF_964194025.1 Convolutriloba macropyga
GGGTACAACCAATCCCGCGTTTGAGACTCTTGAGAAAATTAGGATGGCTTGTAACAATGATAAATTGAGAATTCACCACGCTTACGGTGCAACTGAAATGTACGGAATAGCTTTCATGTCAAACGATACCTTCTTGACAAATCCCGAATCGGTTGGTGTAGCGTTACCAGGTGTGAAATTCAAAATAGTTGACTTACAGGACCCCACGAAGTTAATCACGACAACGAACAAACAAGGAGAACTGTATGCTAGACAGGAGAAACTGTATCCTCTTTATTTCAACGATGCAGAAAAGACAAAATCGTCACTAACTGAAGATGGGTTCTACAAAACAGGGGATCTAGCTTACTTTGATGAAAACTTCAACTTGTTCATATGCGGAAGGATCAAAGACGTGATCAAGTACCGTGGACTCTCAATTTCTCCCGCTGAGATTGAAGAAGTCATTATGAAGTGTCCCTTAGTGTCAGATTGTTCAGTTGTTGGTCAGCCTGATAAATTAGGTGACGAGATTGCAGTCGCTTTTTGTGGTCAGAAAACTTAAACTCAGATGGAGTGAATCACGAAACGTTAGAATCCGAGATTATAAATCTGGTTGCCAAATCTGTGGCTGAGTTCAAGCAGATTCATCGTGTTTATGAAATTGATTGTATACCACGAAATGGCAATGGAAAGGTTTTGAAGGGTAACCTGAAAGAGTTGGCTTCAACTTTAACTAATATGTGAAAGAAACCATGACACCTGGTTAAGATGACGTCAGTAAATTAATAGTATATAAAAGTATAATATTAGTTTTCGCATATTGTGAATAAACCGCTTAATTTTGAGTTTTCACGACTAAGCTGTTTAGTTTAGCTTTTTTCCAATCGTTGAGCGAGTTTTTGGAAAACCCAAGGGAAAAACGGGAAAATGACTTCTAAGATTGCTATGAAAACCCACTCAAGTCCTCGGATTGTTCGACCAGATTGACATGTATTCTTTTGTTAACAATGTCTTCGGCAGTTTTAAAAGACAACATGTTCACCTGTAAATTTATAGTTCGTCTAGTCTAGATTTTTTTATTGTTAATTAAATTTTGGCAGATTGCTATCTTTCCCAGAGACACAAAATGGGTACCAATGTAAAATTAAGCGGTCATCAGTAAAAGGGACATTTTGTTTGGTCGAGGACAAAATGAGGCTTAAGTTCTTCACAACTGTTGTTGCGGTCAAAACTTGATATTTCAAATTTCATATAAAATTATCAGTACCCAGATGACATGGCCTACCTCAAATAAAAACTTATCCAAAAGAAAATGACGAGGAGAGGAGAAAGTGAATGCGATAAATTTTAAAAACATGGAATACGACCAGTCCCCTAAAGGTGTAAAATGTCAACTCAGGGCCCAAATCTTACACTCTTAAATGGTTTCTGAAACTAGACGAAATGGCAAATGGAATCACATGAAAACAAAACTACTGAATAAATGTCGTTTGTACTGCAAAAATAAAAAAGATATCATGATTGAGTTTCAATACCTGAAAGTATTATAAAAAATTAAGGAAAAGCCTCGACAGTAGTTTTGATTGGTACTTTGACTACGCAACCACTGCAAAAAATAACAAGCATCAGGGAGGCAGCGTAAGTTACAATGCTGCAAAAACAAATGTGTTTTTCTATGTACTGGATATCGTCTGCATAGAAATATTTTTTCGGATGTAAAGAGAATTCCAGTCTTAGTTAATGGGGCAAAACGTGTAGAAAGTGAAACTTAAGAATTACAAAAAAAAAACGGATTAAGAATTACAGAAAAGTTAAAGAAATTTGAACTAACCTTTAATTTTTCTCGATGAACCGTATAAACCGAAACCTAAGTTAGGACAAAGAGTTATTTGTACAGATCAAGATTAGAGTTATGATTTGATTCTCTCAAACTAAGTTGGTACCAAATTTGAAATAGAGATATTATTCGGACCTGATACTCTTAGTAAACGAAACACCTTGAAAGTATAGTAAAATTGTTATAGTACGTACAGATATACAAAACCTCTAGAAACCAGGCTACATTTAGGGCCCTTAAAAGGTATTTTCTCAAAGGATCAGGCTAAATTAAGCCTGCCGGACTCAATTATCTCATAATATGAAAAGATAAGCCAGTAAAAATACGGCTAATTTTTGAGCCTTTTTCTTGACCCAATTTCCTGATTCTAAATTCACTTGCTTGTTATACATTCATCGTTATTCTCAGCGGTAATAGTCTTTCCTTAGTCCGATTTTTCTAACTTCTTAGAATTATTCGATGGAGTCTGAGTAGACTCAGAGATCGAATAGAGAAATAGAAAATAGTTAGGAGACCTTTTGTAGAGAACATTTAGTTTGATTCTAGCTTTGATTTAGTTACGAATTAGGTCTGTGGTAACTTTGCAATCTTTAATTTAGAAGTGTAGTGAATTCTTGAGTTAGAGTTTGGCTTTAATTCAAAACATAACATAGCTACTTAGGAACATAAGTGTTTTTACAGAGGTCAATGATTATTAGGTTAAATTAAGATCCCCGGGACTTGGACATCAAGAGGGTGACTGCATACATCATCAAGACGAGAGTTTCTAAGAGTATCAATCGCCGTGCTCCTTTGGAGACTGAATAAGTGAAGCCACCCTGAGGAGGCGAGTAAGGCTAACCCATGTAGTACTGATGGGTGAACCAAGTAGACATTTAAAACGGTCTGCAGTAACCCTGAAGTATCTGATGGCCAATAGATCCTGCGTTCTTTTTTCAAGTGGTTGAACCTCGTCTGGTTGGGTTGTGGAGTTAATTACGATGAACTTCGCTTCATCTGCAACTTTAGTAGTATTTAGGGTCACAGATTGATCTCTTAGTTTAACTTAGTTGCATTGAGAACTTGGTTTTCTTCTCAATCACAGTACCACCTATTTTATAATTGTTTTCCTTTCTTCCATACAATTAGCTCATAGTTGAGGCTACGGAACTCTGAATCCAACTTTATCATCACTATTATAAACATACTGCTGCTTCCAATCTGAAACTTAGGAGTAAAAGAAGGCCCTGGTATAACCCTCTCTTTTATATGAAATAATAGAATTGCGAAGTTACCACTACCCTAGTTCTCTTTTTTTGAATATTTAAGTATATACAAATTGTTAGGATTTGATTAGAGAATTTCCCCACCCCAGTTCTTCAAATCTTACAAAACTTGTAAGAGCGTAATTTCAAGAACTTACCCTGTGTTTATTAAACTCTTGCGTACACTCTTTTTCCGCACTTTTTACAAAGATTATAATTTCGGGCGGACTGATAGAAAAATTACACTTTCTACAGCTAAAAATACTTTTTCAACACTTTTCTACCCATAAACACACAACCATATATATATATATATATATGTATATATATATATATATATATATATATATATATATATATATATATATATATATATATATATATATATATATACGCACACGCACACACACACATACACACACAAATATATATATATATATATATATATATATATATATATATATATATATATATATGTCTATCTTCTTCAGGTTGCACTTCATCGCAATTTTTCCCTTGGTTATATCAAAATTGTTAGTTTTCTTGCAAAAGGCTTTTTAAAAGCATGGAGCTCTATTTGCAACTAAATATATCGGGATTAGAGTCCTCTATTTTTGTAATTTGTTCCGCCGTGCTCTTCATTGTTATGAGGAAATTCGTCACTTATAATGGCTCATATTTGAACAGATCTGTTCTAAGCTGTTGCACGCCCTAAAGCATTAAGATATTGACGCCTCCGACTTTTATATGGAGTTATTGTTCCATCATTTTTTTTTCAAAATGGGGAAATATATATAAGAGGCCGGCAGTTTTTCTTCAGGCAAACATCATTTTCTAGCCCTCAAGATCTAATCATTATATATACAAAAATTATTAGAAACTTGAAAACATTTTAAAACTTAAAATTTCGAAGGAAAAATCGAAAGGAAAAAAATTGCTCGGGGATATTTACATTTTATAGCCTAATAACTACCCTTTACCCTATTTGAACAAAATTTTGTAAAAATTAGTGCTTTCTACTGTTCAAAAGCTATTGTAAGAACCAATGTTTTTCCGTACAGAATCAAAAAGATTTTCAACAAAAAAGAATACTTCGGGCAATATACAGTTCTCACGGAAAAATGTATTCCTTTTCGACTTCCTGAATTTTTTGCAAACAATTCTCCTTTATTCGTGAGAATAAAAAAATATCAGATTTTTGGAAACCACAGGACGTAAGAAAACCGGTTCCATGGAATGAACCACAAATCAACAGAATTCATTATTGAAAAGTAAAGAAATATTTTCTCATCTTTTTTTTGGTATTCCTTACACTGTCGGAGCAAATTAAACTAACTTTCTATTAATCCCAGTATAGTGGAATGCAGACTAATTTGAGAGTTATAGTTTTTGGATCGGTTGAGAGTTATAGTTTTTGGATCAGTTGAGAGTTATAGATTTCGGTTGAAAAACTTAATACAAAAATTATTATTTTTTTGTAAAATTAGAAAAAAACGATTTATCACTCATCTGTATTTTAAAATAGCACTTGCAACTGGTCTTCTCTAGTCTGTATGGGTTTTTCTTATTTGAAGAATTCAATAGTTTGTTGATTTTGAAACAACTCATATTGAAAATGAAGAGTTTTTTTGACAAAAAAAATTAAAATTCTTTAAAAAACTCAGAAGAGTAGAAACTGCAAAGCGTACAATTTACCGATAGCCAATGTTCCTCATTGATAAAAAAATAAGAGACCTTAAGGAAAACGTTTAGCGTTCCCTCACAAGTTAGACACAACTAGAGGCACAATGCAAAAACTGTTGAAGGTTTAGAAAAAGTACTTCATTATTTTATATTACATTCACTTTAAGGTTTTAAATATGTTTAAAACAAAATTTGGTTCAGTAAATCTATCTTGGAACACAACTGCGAGATCTTCAAAACGAATTGGCCCATCATGCCTATGAAACATGAAAAAGACAAAACTTTTGTAAAAGTTCAATGAAAACCATCTAAAGTTTCAACGTCAATTAACAATTAAATTGCCTCCTGAAATCCACACCTAAGTGTTTCAATAAAGAAAACAACACTTCAATGAATTCGAACCATGAGTAAAGATTAGTTGCCAAAAACAGAACCGTTTTCTGATTCCTTGATTTGTATTTATGATTGTGTTTGTTCGAGCGTCGGTGTGGGTGTATGTTTGTGTGTTACTGTGTTTAATGTGTGAAATAGAGTGAGAGAGAGAGAGAGATAAAGAGAGAGGGTTGTTTCCTTTAATAGTTAGACACAATTAGAGGCGGAGAGCAAAAATTATCAGAAATAACAAGAATTGGAAAAATTGCCTACAATCTGTTACAAATTGCGACTAAATTTTTGTCTAAAACCAAACTTTGGTTTTTCATTTTACCTGGTGACTCATCTGTGATTTTTTAAATAAAAAATATTGTTTCATTATGCTTGCAAAACATGACAAATGACAATATTTTTAGAAAAATTTCGAGCTTATTTGTCTCAAAAATTTGAGCCTCAACAACCGATATAATTGTGTCAAAAAGTCAAAAAAATTCTCTCAAAAAAGTAAGAAGCCACAAATGAACGGTGGCAAACCTTGCCCAAGAATTAAATTTTTAAAAAACGATTTTTTTTGGTTTTTGGGATTGTTGTTTTAATGTGTGTGTGTGTGTGATTTCTCTGTTCTGTATCTCTGTCTGTTTTGTCTTTATCTGTGTCTTTCAAATTGTACTGAACATATCTATCTAGAATTTGTGGACGAATTTTGTTGTCTATCGAAAAAAGACAGACTGTTTTTTAGTTCCAACAGTGCAGGTATAAGTTACTTTCCGATACTCCCAATTGTTTATCTGAGAGAAGTTTTTCTGACATGGTTTCTCGAAAGGTTTTTTCAAACTTGAGAGGTATTTATGAACCACTTTACTACGCACAGACTCTAAATAACCATCTTGCTGCAATCTTCATTTGTAAAAAATTGGTTTTTTTGCCTATGATTGAAGCGGTTGTTCTTTGCGTTTTTTTAACCGTCTACGTTCATTTTTTTTGCGTTTGATCTGCATTAAGAAACGATTTTGCGATTATATTGTGCTGTGTAAAAGAAACGATTTTCAATTTGCGCGTTGTAAGTTTATTCATAAATTTATAATAATATATCAAATTGAAATTCGAAATAATTAAGACTGCATTCAGGAACTGTTGAGTCAAGGGTATCAATACTGACACGCGATGGACTTCAAAATTTTTACATCTAAAAACAGATGATCTTCACTGTCTCTAAGATATTTTTTTTAAGCTCGGTATAGATTCAGAAATAAACATTTAGTTAGCTTGTGCTTATAATTGAAACAATTTTTTTTTATTTTTGGGCACCTGGAGTTTATTCATGTGGTCTGAAAAATGTTTGCAACTAAAGTCAGCTGTTTTTTTATCGTATCTAAGACAATTTTACAGCTATTGACTCAGAAGTGCAAATTTAGTTATACTGCAGTGTATTCATGAACCGATAATTTTATCTCGGCGGCCTGTAAGCTTACTCATGAGGTTAAGTTTGAACATCAGTATGAAGTTTGAAAGAAATGAGGCTGCATTCATCAGTGGTTAGGTCAAGCGTAACAATACTGAAATGCAATGGTCTCCAACAAACAAACATACAAGACCAAAGAAAATTCAGAATAATCGGAGACGTTGAAATTAAAGTTAATAATCGTACAATTGATTTTGATCTCACAAAAAAATGTAAATCAAAGTGGAGTCAAAATTCAATTATAAGAAACTTTGTTCAGAAATGGAATAACCTTCCAAGAGCTCTAAGAAAGGAAAAACAAAAGAAAAAATTTAAAAAAAGAATTAAAGGAAGAGATGCAAAAAAGACATGAACGAGTTCCAATGGACAAAAAAATGAAGGCTTTAAAAGTATATTTTTTAAAGATATTTCACGAGAACTAGAAACTGAACCTTAGTTTTTTATTTTTATTATGTTTAGTTATTCAAGGGAAAGATGTAGTATGTTTGATTTATAATATTACGACATGTAACTTTAACCTTGGGGTTAGTCGAATTTACATGTTTGAGATTTAAAAAAATGTCTACATCTAACGTCAACTGTTCGTTTGAGCTCGGTCTGAATTCTGAAGTGAATATTTAGATATGTTGCGCTGTGTTAGTGAAACTCTTCTTTATTTAATCCTTGGTAGCTCCGTCATTAATTTAAAATGAAATATCATTTTGAAGTTAGAAAGAAACAAGACTGCATTCGTCAATGGTTGGATCAAACGTATCATTAATCAAACGATATTATCTTCAAAACGCCTATTTCTAAAGTCAAATGATTTTTATTTTCTCTAAGACATTTTTGAGGCCAGTAACAGAAATTTAATTATTTTGCACTGTGTTAATGAAACTCTTCTTTTATGCGCCCTGTAAGCTTATTCAGGAGATTAAAATTTATCAATTTCAAGAGCCAAAAAAGGCGTCATTCATCAGCCTTTGGGTAGAGCTTATCAACACTGCAATGCAATGATGTTTAAAGTGTCTACATCTAAACTCAGCTCGAGGTTTTTGGGAGAATTTTTGTAAGAAATGCGATGAATGCGGTGAATTTTTGTAAAAAAACGGTAATTGCGGTGAATAAGGTTAAAAAAAATATTTCAATGCTTTTCTTACAACAATTCACCGAGAAATTCAAGGCATTTCTTACCAAAAATTGACCTCTTCAACTTTTGTGGCAAATTAATGTAAGAAATGCGGAAAACGCGGTGAATGCTGTGAAAAAAAAAACAATTCACCGCATTTCGCCGCATCTCTTATAAAAATTTACCGCGAAAGTCACTGCAATTGTTACAAAAATTCACCGCATTTGTTTTCCAACGTTAACTTAAATTCACAAGAAACATCAATGAAGTAATTGACAGTTAGAGCAGTGGAATAAGAAGTTGAAGACATGCAAGAGGTACATGCACGAGTATGGAAGTGTCCTTTTTGTGAGAATACGGAGAATGCGGTGAAAATAAATAATACAAAGCAATTTACTGCATTCACCGCAAAAAGATGTAAGAAATACGCGGTGAAAATTAGTTTTTTTTTCACGGCATCTCACCGCAATTCTTACGAAAACTCACCGCTAAACCTCGACCCGGGAACTCATAAACAAGCCGCTTCTTTGATTTTTGTGCAATTTAAAAGTTGTCGTTTGGCCTTCATATTCTTTAGCCTGTTTGATGATTTTGTTCATAATATATTCGAATGGTTCTAGTTTTTGAGCAGTGCTACTGTCATCAGCGTATAATTTAAGGATTACATTGAAAAAGTTTGAGAAAAGAACCGATGCATACACCATAACTTGCGAGCAAAATCGAACTTCAATCTTTTAACTTGAGAGATGATAACTTTTCTCGTTGCTCAAGAGATGCGATAGTCGCGATCTTAAATTTTGGGGAAGCTTTCTTGAGAAAGATAATCTCATAAGGCTGCATATATAGTTTTCAGTATAAAAAGACAAAGGATTCGGTACGTGGTTGCTAACAACAACTGAGAAAAGTGTAAATTTTGTGTGTTCGTTGTCACTTGTTATTTCCATAGATAATTGGGAACCCTATGTTCATTCATAAAAAGGCTTCAGTTGTTAATTTTGAATATGTACAGTAAAGGCTGTATAGCTTTGGGTGGCGTCTCTATAATTGAACGTAACACAAACACCAAATTCCAAACGATTTTCATTACTGAAATCACACTCTGACCTATCTTTCATTTCTTTAAACAGCCTTGTCACGTTTTTGCGAAGTTCGACTAAATTTCATCGGCCTCGGGTTCTTAATAAAAAATTTTGACAAAAAAGAGTTCTGAATTTTTATTTACTACTTGCGTATAATTCTCTATTTTTTATTTTGAAGAACTTTTTCTAAGGATTGAAAGCGGAGAGCTCTATTTGCTGAAGAAAATAGCGTGATCGCAGACCTCCTTTTTCCTTAAAATGTCTTTCAACAAAAATTTTCTCGTACACGTTTTTCATTGTTTTCTCGACGTTCATGACCCAATGGCTCTCACATTTGATCAGTTCTATTCTAAGTTTTCGTGGCTCTTAAGGAAATATAATGTTAACGCTTCCATTTTTCATTGGGAGTTATCATGTCCACCAGGTTTTTAACATGAGGTGAGCAGCCGTAGAAAAAGTTGAGTTTTCTAATAGGTTTTGAGCACAATCTGAAATCAAAATTAAACAGTTAGTATTTTTGCGCCCTGATAATGAAACGAATCATTTAATTTTATGTCTCTGGAGTTAATGAGCTTAAAGACAAGTATCAATTTGAATTTCGGAAAAAATGAGACTGCATTCACCAACGGTTGACTCAAGCATATCAATACTGAAGTTAAATGGTCCTCAAAAGGTTCGGCTCTGATTTCAGAAGCAATCGATGGGCTTCGACCACGTTATTTAATTTCTGAGCCAAAGTTTTTTGGCTCAAAAAAAATTTTCGTTATTCGTGATTTGCTCATGATATATTTAAGTGCTTTTTTTCTCAGAGCAGTGCTAACGTCATCGGCGTATCATTTGTAGATGAAGTTGATAAATTTTTTGAAAAGAATTATGGATCTAGCAAACCTGACCAGTGCACTTGAACATCCTTGTTTTTTTAATAAGACTTTTCCAAGATAAAAAAATCTTAATGCTTTTTATAGGAGTTCTCCGCTACTGAGGTGATGATAGCTGCAGTCGCTTTTGTATATTCTTAGCAACTAAAATCGTGCTCAAATTTTTGTTAAAGTTTGCATTCAAAAAATAAACATTTTTTGTTGCATTACCTTAAAAAGTTGACTAGAAATCAAATTTTCAATTGCTATTAAAACAAAATTGTTATCCCAAAGGTTTAATGTTTGAAATAATATTTTGCTAATCTGAAAAACAAAATGTAATGTTCAATTTTTCGAAGAAAATCAAAAACTTTGTCTACATATGTATGCAGCTTTTTTCTAATTCGTTTCAGTTTTTAATAGATGTTTAAATGTAAAAGTTTTTTCAATTTCTTTTCCTGTCACGATTATTCTTTCTCGGTTTTCTGTGAGGAGAAGTTTTTTTCCCAATAACAAACATTGTGTTAAGCCCTCACTTGTGTTTTTCTGCACCTGTGTATAATTTCATCCTACTTCTTTATGGGGTTTCCATAGCGGTAGTTGCAGTGAGAACTCAACATTTTGATTCAAAATGATTTTTAGAGATGCTAATTTTTCAGTGCAAATATTGCTCTTGTTGTTTTTAATCTGGATTCGTTGCTCTGTAGGGATTGTTAATTTTTCAGTCGTCTAAAGTTGAAAAACCTACACAGTTGTTTTTTTACACCAATGCAGTTGGAAAACCATTGCCAAGTGCAGAGGTTTCATCCGTTAATTTGTCCGTTTTAACATTCTGCGTTGTTATACTTATTTTCATAAGACAGGCTGTGGTTTGTACACTGATGTATTTTGCGGTGTAGTTTTCATGTCAAGTCGACGGGCAATAGTGTTTTGGTACGCGTTTTCTCGTTTCCTCATTTTCGATTTTGAAGATTTCGTTTGATAGTTCTTCATACATGCGCTCAGATGAGGGATCATATCCTTCCTTCTCCATCTGATTAACAACGTAGAGTTCCTTGTTGAGCCAAAGAAACCTTAGTAAAAATTGTATCTTTAGCAATCGGGATTGCTCACTAATTAAAACGTTTTGTAGCCAATTAATCAACTAACGGTTCCTTTTGAAAAAAAATGCAATTGCAAAACGGGACGAATAAAAGACATAAACAAAAGCCGGTTTTGTGACTGTTCTAACTTGATATGCAACATTCCGCTTCAACAAGTAAGGTATTTTCTTGTTGAACTTTTTCAGTATCAGTTTGCCGTTCTCGCTGCATTGTACGTGAACCCGCAGATCCGTAATTTTTATCATTTTAATCCAGTATTTCCCCATCAAATTATAATTGTGTTTTTTCAATTTGAGCAATATTTTTGCGTGTTTTTAATGATTAGTTCCTTTTTAATGGTAAACGCACACTATTCAGCGCCAACAAACCATGCGTGATGTGCTAAAACGTTCTATTAATTGAGAGGTTTTTCAAGTCGTCTGTAAAAGTACAAGACTTCGAAAACACAAGCGATTCGACTAAGTCCTTGATAAATATGTGAAAGAATAAAATTTCAAATTAAGAACCTTGACATTGCACCTGTTCTATTCAAATTTTCGGTATTGATATAAACAGCACTTAAACATTGTTTTCCATTTCAGTAGTACTCAGCGAGGTCCTCCACAATGCAACCATTGACACCTATATCACAAATTTTCTCTCAAGCCATCACGTGCGTTTTTTGGCACGTGTTTCTGTTTTCGTCCTCTTTCTCATGGGGTTTCCATAGCGGTAGTTGCAGTGAGGAATCGCCATTTTGATTCAGTATCATTTTTGGAGATGCTAGTTTTTCAGTGCAATTATTGCTCTTGTTGTTTTTAATCTGGATTCGCTGCTCTGTAGGGGCTTGTTATTTTTTTTCAGTCGTCTAAATTTCAAAAACTTACACAGGTGGTTTTCACACCAATTCAGTCGCAAAACAACTGCAAATGCAGACGTTTCATCCGTTAAATTGCCATTTTAAACTTCCCGTTTTTAATGTTTTTTATAAGACCCTCGGTGGTTCTAACACATGTATTTCGATTCAAACGTTTAATGGCGTCATCATTACATTTATTTGCATGCAAGTTTTTTTGACCCTTTTGCTCCCAATATTTAGTAAAAAAACTTTTTGCTTTCAACATGTGGTTTGCTGCCTTTTCTATGAAGGCGAGAGTGCAGAATTTTTCTATTGGTCTTTTAACTTAAGTAGTCAATTATTGTTTTTAAAGCTTCATTGCAAGATGTTTTAGAGATCAAAAAACATGTTTTTAGAGATCTTAATTAAATAGAATTGCATGAGATTGAGAATTGCATGAGAACGATTCGTCCAGACAACTTGTTAGTGTTAATAAGATTTCGTGTAATAATTTCTTCGAGACCGAGATACTAATATTTTTTATCTGAATCAAAAACGAATGGAAGTTTTCTGAGAACTATCGAAACTTGTTTTGGTGGCTTGGAAACAGCTTTCTGATTTAAAAGGACTTGACTGCAATTTGAAGTCCATTTGAATAGCTTTTGGTATTCCCGAGACAGACAATGAGAAAACATATCAGAAATTTATCGGTGCAGAGGGTCAAACTGGCATCACAATCAAGAAGGAGCATATCAGCATGTCCAAGCAGCAATGATACTCGTCCAATGATAGCAAAAATTGTCAGACGTGAGGTAAAGTTTTCTGTTATGACATCTAAGAAAAAGTTGCTAGATCTGGCAGTAATTCCTATATTTTTGATGATGTTGCACTTCTACGAGCGAAAATCGCAAAGGCCCCACGTGAGCAGTCAGATGTCAGTGGGGTTAGAATGGTGAATGAGAAAATTGTGATATCCTACAATAACCAAAATAAATGTCTGTTCGCAGATATAGTCGAACTACATAAACATGCCCCACAATTAGTGACCTGTGTCTGTAAAACAACTCCTAATTTTTGCTAGAGGGACCTCTTAAATACTGCAACCAAAACAAAACGAGTCAATTTCCGGCAGATGATGAGTGCAATAAGAATCACAGAAAACACTTCCACTTTAATTGATCAAATCATCTTCAATGATCCCTCCTCGGAACTAGAGTTTCAAGTGGAACAGTTATGTTTATCCGACCACTGTGCTGTAAAAATATGTTTTCCATTTGCCAGATATCGATGCATTCGTTGTCACCCTTGATACAAAGGTTGACAATCCTTAATGATAGTCAACGCTTGAGAAAATTCGTGGCGGTTCCTACCGAAAAAATAGAATTTATGTACTCAACTGAGGTTCCAAATGAATTGTTTACCTACATAGCCGATTCAACAACTGATACAATCCATTCGTTTACTGAAGTGCAGTGCGTAAAACCAAGGCATAACATTCTTTGGTTCACGGAAAGTGTGTGTGAAAACGCTGTGAAGGTCAGGAAGGCTTTTAAAAGGTCAGACAAGCACCAACGCATGAGAATAAGACCAAGTAATAAAGCCTGCCCAGTACACCAAGAAATTTGAGTAAAACATCTCTAAACCAAACAAATTTTACTCATATCTCAACAAAATCACGGGACGCACAAAAAGAAATGATAAAGTATGTTTAAAGGATGACAACGTTGACATGACAACAGATGAAAAGTCTATTGTTCACATTTCAAATATTAAATTCATTTCACTGAGAGCAGACTTTTCCAAGTCCCCAAATTCAACCAAATACGAAGAAATTCTTCATATAATAAAATGGAATAATCATTCTATGTTCTTCTTCAGTGCTATTGTTTTTAAAACATCCGACGAGATAAAACTTTTGAATGAAAATAAGGCAACAGGCATAGTTAGAATTTCAGCAAAGATTTTAAAACTAAGCCATAGTGCAATCATCCATCCTCGGATAGATGTGATCAATGCGAACTGGAAAAATTCCACAGCTCCTGAAAACTTCAATTTTTTTACCCACTACATAAAAAGAGCAATAAATTCTCCATTAAAAATTTAAGATCAATCTCGACTTTACAACTTCTAAGTAGAATCTTGAAACAAATGCTCTGCACAGACTTCTCACCTATTTGAATAAAAACAACATATTGTACCCAAAACAGTTTGGATTTAGACCGAGGTAAAACACTATAATGGCACGCAAAGTTAACAGAAAGAATCAGGCATGATCAAGATCATTTTTTCAGTGGCATGTTGATTGATCTCAGGAAAGCTTTTGATACCATCAACCATAATTTTTTATTACGGAAATTGGAAAGATATGGAGTGCGTGGTGTTTGTCTGGAGTGGCTTTAATCATATCTCTAAAAAAACAAGCGGTTCAATTGAATGAAACAATCTCGTCGTTTCATTCAGTTAACTTTGTGGTTCCTCAAGGCTCCATCTTAAGACCATTACTGTTTGTCATATATATGTATATGATTTACGCAATTTAAGTGGGAATTTGATTCCTTATCTGTTAGCTGATGATACGAACTTTTTTTAAAAGCAGGATACTGAAAGCAAGCAAACTCTTAACGCAGAAAAGGGAGTCATACAATACTGATTAGAACAAAATAATCTATCCTTGAATGTTGAAAAAACGATATCTGTCTATTTTCTGGGCTCCGAAAAGAATGTTGTAGCCTTCAATGGAATTTTAATATTTCCATCAGCGTCAGTAAAATACCTTGGCTTTGTTTCAGATGATTAATTGAAATTCAGGATCATGTCAAAAAGTAAGAAAACAAATTGATTAAGCATTCATCGGTTTTACTAAGACTTAGAGATATGGTAGCGGAAAAAATAAATTGGAGATACTACAGAAAATACTTTCAACCCATCATTCAATATGGCATATTTATTTATGAATTTACATCAAAACGATCACTGAAACCTATCCATTTACTACAAAAGCGATTTCTCAGATTGGTTAACTTCCTGTCGCGCAAAGAATCAACCGATGAACTCTCTTTCAGTCATCAAATTCCAAATAGCTACGAAATTTATTTCGATGAACTCATCAAATTCGATTTGAAAGTAGCGATGAAAAAGTTTATGGTAAATTCTCTGAAAAAATTATTCGTGGGAAAAAACAATGATACCCGAATTTCGAGTCTAGGTCTTCACCTTGAGCCAACAATAAGAAACCCATTCCAGAAAAATTCGCTCACTTTCTATTCTACTCAAAAATAAGGAACTACTCCATATTGAGGAACTACGCTACTAAAAAAATTATAAGTAGTGGACCTCTCCCTGTGGATTTCAAGCGAAGTGTTGCCAGCGAGCACAAAAAAATCCTTTCCCAGCTGAATTCAAAAAAGATTATACAGACGTGATCAACAAAATCTTCGCGTCATTTGGTCTCTCATAAATCCTCTGGGTCCTCCAGGCATAGGTTGACGCCTTACGAGGGTTCTCTCTGATAGTTTAAATATGAGTTGTTTCTTGTTTACAATGTGTCACCATCAACGAAAACAACTTCTTCTGATGCTCTGGAAAATGTGGAGTGCGTTTTGATTTTTCCTCAAGTTACTCATTTGCTTCAAGATTGCAACTTGCTTTTATGAATTGGGAGAAATTTATCTATCTTTTTAAGAAGACTCCATTATCATACTCTCTAAACCTGATACTAGGCTTTATGACAGTTTATACGTTTTCCTTGGAACAAAGTTTGGGTAAAATAGTTCGAATGGACATGGAAAATGATTTAAGAATTAAAATGAGTTAAGGCAGTCGTAATCTGCACTCTGAAAGCTCCTAATATCAACAATAGATTTCCTAATTTTTTTGAATTGTGTGATAGCTATCAAATGGCAGTTCGAGGTGTCATGAATTGCGTACAATTTGAAGTCCTTTCTCGTTAGCATTTTAAAGTTGAGGTTGATCAATATACTGATTGTGTTTTTGAGCAGATTGTAATATCCATTGCTTGAATCAAAGAGTTCAAAGAGTTTTTCTTCAAAGAGTTCAATGTATTAAATAGTTTCAGATGATCTTTATGAAAAGCAATGATCCACTTAGTTGGAGCTAGCTGTTTGTGGCATCTGATTCAACATCGGAAGTATCCAAATACAAACAAAGAATTCAGAAAAAATCAACGGCTATTCGTGGACTGTCTGTAAATCCCAACACGAAGAAAACTATCCAAGGTTTACTCAAGAACAAACTGGTACTTCGCTAACAGAAACGTCTTGTCATCTGGCACGACGTAATAAACAATAACATCCCAGAGCACAAAAGCAACTGGTGGTCATTCGACGAGTTTTACAACCCCTGAAAACACCGCAACTCATCGACACAAACAAAATCATCAGCGAGTTCGGTCAAGTGAAATCCATTGTATACACGAGAAGACAAGGCACTCCTGACCTGTCTCTCAAGTTACGGAAAACAGCGATTCTCATTCTTAAGTTAAAATTAAGATAAAAATAACCTTATACCGAAGCAGCTACAAGACGCGAAACTGCTGTCCGAGTTATCGCAAGTTCATCCGGAGTCAAGCACAGAACTCCTGATTCTAAATACTGTGTTGAGAAACAGTCAAAACCTGCTAAGACTCGTCAAAAAGGTGCGTTCACAGAAGAAGAAGCCAAATAAAAGGCAGGAATCAGGAAGACGGACAAGATCAAGAAACGTCAACTCACCGAATCGGAAGATTTGAAGGCTTCAGAACCTTAACTGTAAGTTTTCCTAAGCTTTATCTATTAGTGAATCCGGAGCTTTACCTCGGAATCGCAATAGTATTCAGTTTTTTTGGAAAACTCTTTTCTGTTCTCTCGCAAGGTTCACTTATCTAGTGAACTTGGAGGCATTGCCTTGGAATTGCAGAGAAGTGAGCACATGTGAGAGACCAGTTGTCCCGCTCGTTGCTCTCCTGTCTTGCATCCACTTACAAAATGCCACCAACCGAAACTAACTGCTCAGTCTGTGACTGCAAAATCAGTAACAAGGAAGCTGTTTTCAATTGCATTAGGTGCGGAAACTTGATGCATATGAAACACGATTGTGTGGGAATCTACTAAATAGCCATTATTGGTTTAAGGGAAATAAGTCAAAATCTTCTGAAATTCTGCAACATCTGTGTCAGAAGTAATCAAAAAGACAAGATCCTCTATAGAACTGCCAGCAACCAAGATCCCGTGGGAGCCGACACCTTCACTGGAAAAGTGAAACAAGGTATGGAGTCAATCGAAGGAAAGCCTGAAAAGAATATAAGCTCAGTTCTCAGCGTTGTCGATGAAATCAAAGAAAAACTGATTGCCTTTGGATCAGAAATGAAAAAGCCCCCAGTTTCAGAAGAAGTCCTTCGCATGAAACCGAAAGAGGTTGCCAAAAGCCAACCGCTAAGGAATCGTTGGACGGCATTCGACTCCGTGGAATCTCGGAATCGAAATCAAAAAACGCAACAGAGACTGGAACACGACTCAAACGAAAGTAAAAGCTCTCCTAAGCTTTCTTCAACTGTAATGCCCAATCACTGAAGAGAATAGGCACATTTGACAACAAGAAAACAAGAATCATTATTATCAGACTGGCAAACGAACATCAAAAGAGGTTTGTTTTACTATCAGCTCGAAAGCTAGCTAGCTACGAACATAAGCCGGGAGCTGAAACAAGAGGAACGACCTCTGGAAAATGCCGCATTGAAAATGAGACGTCAGCTACTGGACCAAGAAAAGAAACCCAACGTGCTACGAATACGAAACTTGAAGATGCAATAGGAAAAAAAACTGAGTGACAATTGTATAAAGCGAAGAGGGCACCGGCTCCCAATGACTACGATCAACCCAGACAAAACTCAACCTATTCACGTTCAACGTCAGAAGCCTAGCTGACATCAACAGGCGAGTCTGCTCTGCAAACAGCGTAGCAAGAGCTAACCATGACATTCTCTGCCTCATAGAGACGTGGCTGACCCCGGATATACCCGATGATGCCCTATTTCTTCCCCGTTTTGTGATCTACAGGAAATACATGTGCAGCAACAACAACAACAATAAACATGGAGGAGCCTTAATGGCAGTACAAAATCACATAAACAGCAGTATTTTTAACTTGAAATTCAACGCGGAATTCAATATTGTTAATCTCAACACCGTGACTGGGTCAGTCTTGATTAGTTGCATCCACAATCCCCCCGAAAACAGTATCTATAGGTTACCACTTAACTCCCTCAAAACATTCCTTGAAAAAATCAAAAAGCAAAGTGTGAAGGCTTTGGTAATTACCTAACATTTCAATTTCCAGCATACAAATTGGGAAAATTTGACATCAGAAAACACTAATGAAACAGCCATATTTGACTTTAGAACATTCCAATTTTGATCAAACCCTCCCCTGCCAGAATTCAAGCAATCTCGATGTGCTCCTAATGCAAGATAAGGAACGAATAGAATACTCGGCTACCGACAAACAATTGGAAGAATTCTACTCCCTGTCTCATCATCATCACTTCAAGACAATAATCGGAACTAAATTGCATAAATGCGTGACTACTGCTAAATTTTTTTTTCGTTTTCAACAAGCAAACTGGAATTCTATCAACAAGTTTAATGCCGAAAATGATTTCAACCTCTACTGCTATAGTAATGTTGATGAGCTCGTCCGCCAGTGGTATGTTTGAATACGCGAGATAATCGACAAATGTGTCCCTCGCATAACTAAGCATAGATCAAATCTTCCCCCGTGGATCTCGCCAAGCACATCTCATCTCATGAAAGTTTTAGCGACGGTGATGAGAAAACATGAAGACAAACCAAATTTTTGTCTTCTGTTAAAAATCAAACGGAAATAAACAGCACTGAAGAATGAGATTGAAAAAGACCAAGCCAGTTCTGGAGAAAAAATCTTCCGAAGCAGGTGAATGACAGATTTAAAAAATATCTCAAGTCACTGCACAAAAGCAAAGTACTCACTCAAGATATAATCCTCGCAATCTTTGATGATCACAACCAAATCAGAATTGCCCGCACATCCGACGATCTGGAAAAAAGTGAACTATTCAATAATTTCTTTTCAAACATGGAAGGTCAAATATCTCCTGACCAGGTTTACGAGAAAAAGTAAAATAATTTCATCAAATTCTCGGAGGATGAAATCAAGGAAGCTCTTTCAAATCTGGATGCAAACAAAGCTTGTCGACCAGATAACGTTCGCAACACCGTCCTGGAAAACCTCTCGAAACTCTCAAAATCGCTTCTCCTTGCCTTTCAAACCTGCATCAACAATGGATATTTCCTATCCCAAAGGAAAATCAGCGATATTACATACATCTATAAGGAGAATGAAAAAGCCGATATGAGTCAGTACAGGCCGATTAGCCTGCTCACAAAAGTGTCCAAGGTCTTTGAAATAGTCATTTTCCAGCACTTGTATTCAATCATTGAAGCACGGCTTGAAAAAAGACAATTTGAGTTCCGCCACAAACGCTCGGCAGTTCTGCAGTTTTTTTGCACCTAAAAGAAGTGAATGAACTCTACGAAGCAGCCAAGAGTGAACACATATATGCCCTCTACATGGACTTCAAATATGTTTTTGAGAAAGTTGCCCACGAAAAGCTATTCGAAAAGCTTCAAGACTTCAGCATTGGTGGAAAACTGCTCAATGTTTTGAGCAGCTACCTTAGAGAACGGAAACAATATGTCAAGGTAAACAATGCCAGGTCAAGTTTTAGGATCGTGACCAGTGGTGTTCCTCTTTTCGTCCTTGCCTACGTTAACGACCATCCCAGAGCCGTTGATAAATACTCATCGTATAGCTATGCTGGCGACTTCAAAGTCATCAATGAGAGCAAAACTTGGCTTGTTGAAAAGACTCAAACCTTGAGTAAAGACAACCACATGTCCCACAACGTCGAAAAAAGTCGAATACTTGGTCTGAAAGGAAACGCTTCATGCGAATGCGGCGATTCTCTCGAAGTGGTGTCGCAACAAAAAGGACCTTGGGGTAATCATATCAAGAAATCTCTCCTGGAGTGATAACTGCTCTCGAAGAACAACCAAGGCCTGGCGATCTTTCTGGTTCTTGAAAGAAACTTCACACAAAGCCAATCCCGTCACAAAACTGAATGCGTGCGTTGGTTACGTAGTGCCTGTTCTGTCCTACGCTTCCCAGGTACGCATCAAAAACTGACCTGAAGTCTCTTGAAATAGTGCAACCCAGAGCCACTGCATGGATATGCGGAAAAGATGTACACTACAAACAGTGACTACTAAAACTTAACGTACTGCTTGTATAGTTGTATCTCGAACAACACGATATTCTATTCTTCGGCACAATATGCCAAGACAAGTATGCTCTAGATTCGAACGACAAACCTAAATCCAGAACAACAGAAACGCGGCAAAACGAAAACTTCGAAGTTCCTTTTAACAGGTTGAAGGAAACCGATACAAATTTTTGGACACGGACCGCGATTTATGAACATCTTAAACAAGCACATACCTGAGAATGAGTTAACGAAATCAAGACTGACAAAAATGTATCACGAATTCTTCGATACGATCTACAATGAGATGTAACCCTGTACATGGCGAAATCTCTGTCTCTGTGGCTCCTGTAACCCTGCCAAGAAAATTGTGCCAGCTGAAAACTGAAGGGTGAATTGTCACCCCTGGTCTCGTCCTAAAGCCTATCTGCTACTACTATTTGCTGACCTCTTCTCATGGATTAACCATTTCGAGTTAGTTCAAGTCTGCACAAAGAGTCGAAATGTTGAACTGAGGAAGGTTTTTAGACGAAATTTAAAGTGATCTAGGCTGTATCAATTTGCAGTGCCTTTGGCGGATTGAAGAAATTGGCGATTTTCAGCAATAAGATGTTGAGATGGATTTTAAATGAAGAATCGATAATCGTTTGATATTAAGCTTATCTTCATGTTATGGGCCTTCGGGTGTAGAGACATTTCTGCTTTTCAAATTTGTGACACCATCTATAGGTTTTGTAATTATTTAGTAGGAATTCTGCGAATTCTGCTCATTTAATTCTTACCCATTGTAAAAAACAGCGCTTTCAAAATGCACTCTGCTATTGATACTTACTAGTCTTTCCACGCAAATGAAAGACGTGCAGTGAACCTCGTCAATTTGTCTAGCCCTCTTTTGGCCTGCTCTTGCGGGTAGCCACCATAAAATTTGGTTCATTTTGCGAAATTGATTAACCTTGATAGCATCCTTTTTTGACACGGTAACTAATAAGAAATTTCTTAGCCTCCAAGACATCCCTATTCTCCAGGCTTTATGTTAGTCTAATTGCCAATATAACTCCATGTTCAGCTGAAAAAGTAACTAAATTCCTTGTCATAATTTTCCAGGTCTTTCTAGTATGATGATCATACTTGAATTCATTCCTATTGGCTCCAGTATTGATGTGATTCATCATTTATTTGCTCAAAAGTTTTGGTTTTAGTTTCGTTGGTATCACCAGAAATACCTTGGATCTGCAAACTTTTTGATATCTTTGTTTTTTAATATTTTCAGATATCGAAACAACTTTTCACTCTTCTGTGAAAATTTAGCTACGGAGACGGGGGATAACTTTCTTTCTTACGTTTAGACTAAAACGGGGGTTAACTTTCTTGTATGTTTTCTGATCTTTCCCTCATGGTGTTGCAAAGACATTATTTTTTTCGGATTCATCAATTTTGGGAATCGGCTTAGTTTTTTCTGATTTCAACTAACAAGTTAGCCACATATCTTGCATTTCACAAAAAAATCCCTTTGATGGAACTGTTCCGATCACCATTGTCATGACAGTGGTTCTACAGCTGCAAATTCTAAGGATTTCTAGGATATCATTAATTGGGACCAGTTGAAAGTCTGTGCATTTGGGATGATAAATACGGAGGAAACCTGAGATGCAATTAAATGTGCGATAGATCGGGGTTATCGATTTCTTTAATGTTCGACACAATTCTTCATGTTGATTGAAAGTCTCAGAAGTTACGTCAATCATGCGTCTTTTGATTTTTGATTTTTGATTCGTATCGGGAAGTTTTTAATTTAGCTTTTCGTAACTATTTTTTGAAAATTCAATGAATGACCAACAATTGAAACAACGTGGACCCTTTCAAGCAAAACGAATTAAATCTCCTAAATATTAGCGGCTTTTTTGCTTCTGGGTAAGTAACTTTGTGGAGGAGATGAGTGTTGTCTCTTTTTGATAGAGTTAATTAAATTGCAACTCTTTTCATACAACGCTAAAGTTCTGTTTTCAAGTGATCGAGGTGCAGTTTAATACAAAAAGATCGAATCTTTGACTTTCGATTCTGTTTTGATAACAAGTCTTAACAATGTGTAAAACAGGTATTTCAATTTCCATTAGATCAGTAAACGTCAAGGGCACCTTTTCGTAAGCGATAAACATTAGCAAGAACTCGGTTCTAATTTATAATTTCTTAAACTATTTTTTTTAGTAAAGAGTTATATTTGTTCCTTCGGTTCATTAGGCTAGTTATCGATTTTTTGTTTCTATTGTGCCAAAGCTTGAATTTTTAGACCCATAAAGAATTCTCACCCGTTTTTTTCATCCAAATCTAGTTTTCGTGCTCACTCGCTTCTTTTGATACTCGTCCAGTTCTCCAGAAAAAACAATGCATTGCGCTTAGCTTAATTGTTGTGATAAACTTATTAAATAGATTTGTTATGGCAAAATCCTTGTACTGGGGACCTCCAATGGGAGGGTTTTAGAGGCAAGGTTCGGGTATGGTTTGTTAGAGTCAAGGTCCGACTCTTCACATCAGGTCGTATCATTCTAACAGATTTCTATTTTAGAAAAATTTCTTGTGTTTTTGAATGTTAGCAGGCTCCGTGAATGGGATGTTTTGATGCCAACCATCTTCCCTCCAGCTGCTCGGACTTGGTCTTGGGTACTTCTCGTACCAAATATATAGACGAGGGTCAAGTAAAGGGTTGTGTTCACTCCTATCGAGGTGCTAAACTGCTAGATCTCTGTGATGTTATCAATTAATACCCAGACCAGAAGCTGAACACTGTTGTAGTAATTGCCGGCTTCAATGATCACCGTAGTAGTATTGAAACTTTCATAGAGCATTGGAAATTCCTCATTCAGCTGATTATTGTTAAATTTAGCCCAAATAATTTGATTGTTCCCAAAGTTATACCCACCAGCTGTAATCGCCTCATAAATAAAAAAATCAGTGCCCTTAACTACGCTTTGTATAATTATATTGATTCTTGTGCCCTAAAGTTGTTTATTGTTTCACCCTCATTTAGAAATGTTCTTGAACTTAAACTGTTCTGTAAAGACACCGTGCACTTCTCCTTTCATGGAAACCATGTTTTCACTATTATTCTGTTTAACATCATTCAATACTTTAAATATCGTTGCTGTTATTACTCTCCTGTAATTAAATTAATCTAGTCCCCCTCAGTGCAGCCTTCCCAACTCCTAGCCCGCAGCTTGATGGCTGATCAAACCCATTGTCCACTCTGCAAAGGTCCCCTACGTAGGGGAGGCGTCTGGTGTCATACATGTTATAAATATTTGCACGTGAAATGCAGTGGTCTAGCCGCAGCGAAAGATTGGACCGAAAACTTCAGCTGCAAAAACTGCTCTGAGATCACCGCAGCCACCGAAACAGCAATCGCAACGCCGGCACCACACAACGCTTTGACCGTTCCCGACACTGCACTCATAGATCCTGCAACAACGCACGCCCCCGAACGTTCCGTCGCCACAGCATCGAATAATTTCTGGGACCACTTCCAGCCTCATCACGCGGCAACAGTGCGCGAAATATACAGCGAGGTCGTCACTTGGAAGCCCTCGTTCTTCACGCTCGGTAAGAACAAGACTGGGGAACAGTTCGCCGAAGCCCTTCACAGTGTCCTCTCCCCGATTGCCGTAAACACGGATAGATCCGATATATCTCTGACCCTCTGTATGATACTTCCGCACCTAACCCTCAGTCGAACAAAGAACACGGACGATGGATCGAACAATAAGACCATCAAGCGCAGACTGCAAGCATGGTACAGCTGCAACTTCTCAGAACTGTTCTGTGAAGCGAAGGCAATCCAAATGAGAATGAATTCAAGGAACAAACAGCAGCACTCTGACCTCAAGATATTCAACAATTTCATGTCTCGTGGTAAGATCAGTAATGCTATTCGCGTTCTTTCGGATGAGCACAAAGGCGGCGTGCTCGCACCTACCGATCTCATAGACGGTAGACCGGTCCTCGAGATTTTACGCAATAAACATCCTGAAGTTCAACCCTTGGAGCCCAACTGCATTCAGAGCGAACATACACGCACGCTTCCTTACCACCCCGCTGTCTTCGACAAAATCAGTGCCAGGCTCGTCCGAAAGCATGCAATGAAGACTCATGGCAGTGCCGGGCCTTCAGGTCTCGATGCCGATGACTGGCGTAGACTACTTTCTGCTTTCGGGCAAACCTCCACGAACCTGTGCAAGCTTGTTGCCAAGTTTGCTAAGAGGCTGGCAACGTCCACAATACCACCGGATGATTTGATTACATACAATGGTTGTCGACTAGTGGCTCTGGATAAATGTCCAGGTGTGAGACCTATTGGTATTGGTGAAGTAATGTGTCGCATCACCGGACGTATAATCGTCGACTGCATCAGGCAAGATCTAACATCCCTCGGTGGAAACATGCAACTGTACCTGGGCCAGAAATGTGGCATAGAACATGCCATACATTCGCTTCGCCACAGTTTTGATGATCCCGAAAACGAAGCAATTCTTCTAATTGATGCCAAAAACGCTTTTAACGTGCTCAATAGACGAACAGCATTAGAGAACGTGAAAGCCTTATGCCCATCTTTGCATGTTGCCTTACAGAATTCCTATAGCCACCCGTCTCATCTCTACATCGGTAAGTCGACCATACTGTCTCAGGAAGGTACGACACAAGGCGATCCCCTTGCGATGGCAATGTATGGAATCGCAATCCTACCCCTAATAACAAGACTTCATAATGACTCTTTGACACAAAAATGGTATGCTGATGATGGTAGCGTCGTCGGTAAGTTAAAAAATATCAGGGCACTCTTCGACAAGCTCACTGAGCTTGGTCCCAAGTATGGATATCTTGTCAATCCTCCAAAGTGTCAGTTGATAATTAAGCCAGGAGGCGAGCGCCAAGCGTCAATTGTGTTTGCAGGCACAAATGTGGAAATCACGCAGGGCGCTCGAGTCCTGGGATCAGTTATCGGAAGCTCTGAGGCCAGTAAAAATTTCCTGAAAGATGCAGAAACTAAATACACAAAAAGTTTAGACAGACTTGGTCAATTTGCTCTCACCTCTCCCCAGAATGCCTATGCATGTTTGACGAAGGGGGTTCAACAGAAGTTGAGCTTCCTCTCGCGTACTACACCTTCCATGGACGGGGTTCTGGACAAGGTGGAGGAGCGGCTTGGCCGAGTCATACCGAACGTCGTCGGCAAAGAAGTAATCCAAGAGGAAAGAGAACTTTTTTATCTCCCTCTCAGAATGGGTGGGCTTAACATCGCCCTCCCACAAGATCTTCACAAAAATCTTAAGCAATTAGTTGAACTCTCAAGACCATTGGCGTCATTCAATAATATTCAACAATGTGAAGTAGAACAAACCAAGATCAGTCTCAGACAGAAAGCAGACAATCAACGTGAACTCATTTCGAAAAAGTCCAGAATCGAAAACAATCTACCAGAAATGAAGTATACCATCCAGCTGGCCTCGGAGAAAGGAGCATCAAGCTGGCTTAACGCGCTTCCGTTGTCAAAACATGGTTTTGATCTCACGAAGACTGAGTTCCGTGATGGAATAGCACTTCGCTACACCTGGGAAGCGAAGAACACGCCAGCCATATGCCCTTGCGGGAAAGAACTCAGCCTCACCCATGCCCTGCACTGCGCCAAAGGCGGTTATACGCACCTACGACACAACGAAATTAGAGATGTTATTGCAAACCTGATGGATGACGTTTGCCACGAAGTACAGATAGAGCCAGAACTTCAGTCGCTCGATGGAGAAATTTTCTCGAGTAATTCCACCACCACTGATGATGACGCTCGACTGGACATCAAGGCAAACGGTCTGTGGGGCTCCCGCTTTAATCGCACTTTCTTCGATGTGAAGATTTTCAACCCTCATGCGAAGAGCTGCCCTAAGACCATAAAAGATGCATACAAATATCACGAGAGCATCAAGCGAAATAAGCACGAAGAGCGAATCCGCGAAACCGAACACAGCAGCTTCAATGCACTGGTTTTTGCTTGTTCGGGTGGTGCAGGTCCATCAGCATCGCGCGTTATGAAACAACTCGCAACCAAGATCAGCGAAAAACGCGGAGAGCCGTACGCCGACAGTATAAGCTACATCCGAACGAAAATCAGCTTCGCTTTTCTGAGGAGCTGTGTTCTCTGCTTGAGGGGATGTCGTGCCCTCAAGCCTCGTGTTCTCAGTGAGACTTCGATTAGCGCCGTCGTGGAGGAGGGAAGGCTGCACTGAGTGTTTGGCTGCTTATCTTTATTCATTTGCTTATTCATTTTTATTTTAATCCTTCCATTCTAGTTCCCTATGTGTGCTATATATATATATATATATATATATATATATATATATATATATGTATAGGTGCTTTCCTCTCCACTTGTTATTTATTTTTGTGACTGGGCCGTCTTTACACTGTCTGGAGGGGAACAGCTTGGAGTGCAGCATCCGGCTACTAAGTGCTACTCATCATGCCCTATTTTTTGACCTACATCCATCGATGCCGGATGGTGTACACGGCCCTTTATTGTTTTATTAAGAAAGATTACACATCAGTCAAAGTTATGCCTGCAAATTATTTAATTCTAAAAATTTATTCTGTATTTCATTGCGGTGTCGGTTGTGCTATTTTTAGTTCACAAGTGTTTCGATATGCTGGCCAGATCGCCTAACTTAAACTGATTTACATCGTTTAAACGTAAATTTGTGCAATTGAGTCTGTTCACTCAGACGAGGGATCATATAGTTTTTCTCCATGTAATTAATAACGTAGAGTAGGTCTTTGAGTTGAAGAATCATTGATGCGGATAGTATGGCTGGCTACCGGGATTGCTTATCAATTAAACTTTTTTGTGTAATCATTTATCCACTTAGCGGTACCTTTTGAAAGAGTTGCACTTGCGAAACAGGACGAACAAGAGAACTATAGAAACCGAGTTTTGTTTTTTCTAACTTGTTATGCAACGTTCCACTTCAACATGTAAGGTACTCTATTTGCTTTACTTCTTTCTCATTGTGTTGACCATGTTGGTTTTATGTTACGTCAATCCTCAGATCCCTAATTTTCCAATTTTAATTCAGCATCGTCCCCATAAAATTGTAGGTGTATTTTGTCCTTCTGAACACTTTTGGTGTGTCTTTTTATGGCCGGTTCCGTTTTGCTGGAAAAAGCTCAATATTCGATGCCAACAAATTATGCTGGATCTGCTGCAAACTTCTATTAAATGCGACTTTCAGATGGGCTATAGAAGGCTGAAGACTCTCAAAAATGAGCATTAGGGGGTTATTTTATTTTCTGAGAATGAATAAGTTGTCAAATTTTAAACAGAAGATGGCCCTATGCTGCTTACGCATTCCTCCAAAAAATAGTCAACACAAATGTCCCCTGAATTGGTGATTTTTCTAGCAAATGAACCAAATCATTGGATTCAAACGGAAAACTAAGACTTGGTAATTACCACAGGGGACAATACCTTGATAATACAATGGGTGACACTCTGGGTTCTAAGGAGGAGTGCACAGTTCAAGTACTTGAAATTTTGAGCAAACACTATTTCAAGGAAATATTGAAACAGAAGTACAAAACTCAACTTATTAATAATTCCAAAGATGTAATCAACCGTTCGGGAAAAAAATGAATTCAACATGCCATTCAGCACATCTTAAAGCTTGCAAAGTAAACCTACAAATAAGTCGTTAAAGTAAACTTGGATGTAATCGACAAAGAGTGCTTTTAATGAGGCCAGTTGTAGCTCATTTAACGCAATTATTGGTGGAAAACCTTTTAATACCTACTGCTTCAGTAACATAGATGATTCTGTAAGGCAATGATACAAATTGCATAAAAAGATTTTTGGCAGAAATTGTCCCAAAGACAACCACAGACAGGGCGAGTCCCGGTCTAGGGTTGAAGAAGAAACATTAGTCTTAATGAAAAATGTCACCACATTGATAGAAGAGTTTTGAAATTGTCCACTCTGTAAAACTACTAAAATTGTAGAGAAAGAAAGTAACTACAAACAAACTTAGTCGACAATAAGACTGAGCTTGAAGAGGAAATTGTTTGAGGTCCGAACTTCCGAGACCTGCACAATTACTTACGAGCTGCCTATAAAAGCGACTATTTTTGTTCGGCTACAATTTTTTTAATATGTAATCAGATTGTTATTAATCAACAGTGAAAAGCATTTATAACATTGTGAACAAAAGCGAGTCAAAATTTACATTTTAAATCAAAATTTGATACTGTTAAAGCACATGGCCCTGACAATATAGGATTTCTTGTGCTCAAAAATTGGCTTGACTTGTCAAAGTACTGCTTGATATTTGTCAAGACTGCGCTGTCAAAACGTTTTCCCTCGCATTGGAAAAGAAACTGAACTTTCCCCATCTTTAAAGATGAAGACAGAGCAGATGGAAAACAGTAAAGACATACAAGCCTTCTATGCACTAACTCAAAATTTCTCGAAAAATTTATCTTTGAAGATTTGTACGACATGAAGTGATGCAGCTCAATGAAGAGCACTTTGTTCGGAGACACAGATTAGTAACAACACAGTTGCTGCTGTTGCTAGATCATCTTTACAAAAAATCTGATGGTAATGAAGATGAGCTCGAAGACTGCTAGATTTTTACTGTAATTTCTTGAAAACTAATGCCAGCTACCTACCTAACTAAACGAAGACAATATGTAAAAATTAACGATTTTAAGTCAGAAACTGTGCATGTAAAAATTGCCGTACCCCAAGGATATTGAGTCCTCCTCTGTTAGTCATTTTGTCAATGATTTACCCATGCAAACATCTAATGTGAATTTTGCAATTATGTCGACGAAATTAAGCTTGTTGCATCTGACAGCAAAAACATACAGCATGACAAAAACAAATTGAAAATTGGTGCTTGAGCAATGAGATGAAATTAGACAACGGTTTGTGCTGTCTCGTAGCACTCAAAGGTCAAGGCAATTCCAAGATCAGCTTGAATAACAAAACATTAAATTATCAAAGCTGTCAAAAAGATCTTGGCATTACAATGGCGCCTAGGTTGAACTGGAAAACTAATGTTGAAAAGAGGTGCTCTAAAGCAGTAACAGAGTTCTATTTTTTAATAAATTCGGCATTTATAAAAGTAAGTGCAAAACTTAATTCGTAAGCAGGATATGTGTTCCCAGAGTTACATCTGCAACTCAAGCCCGGTTCGCTAAGGAAACAGAAACTAATGAGATTGAGAGAGCTTAAATTAAAGCTACAAGTTGGATACTAAACCAATGGGAAATGCATTACAAGAAACGGCTTGAAAAACTCAATCTGCTTCCTCTCTCTCTCTCCTTATGTATAGAGAAATATTGATCTTATTCTTTTGGTAGTTTTTCTCAGAGGAAATTATTGTATCAAAATTGCAATCAGTAAAAATCAAAATTGTGATCAACCAAAAACCAAACAAGAACAAAAAAGGCAGATCAAAATTTCGGACGTATCAGACAACTAATTAATTTTATCTGTTAAATTACAATATGGCGGGTCTTTGGAAGTTCATGCTCTCCCGCCCAGTAGGTATTGCACACCCAGATACATAGCACTTGCCATACATATTGAATACAAATATGGCGCATTGGTCGGGGGGGGGGGGGGGTTGGGGCAAATAATATAAACCCACTAAGAAGGGGGTGCAAACGGAAAAGATTCAATACGGCAATTTGTAGTGCAGACAAAACGCGCTTAAGTTAGTTCTACAGGGGTTAGTTTTTAGTCATTATTCATAAACCAACTCTTGTGCTTTGACCTTTTTGTACAACTGCTATCCGCTACAGAAGGTAAAATCAGTCAACCTATGAAGGAATGTTAAACCTAGTGCCAGGACACTGAAGCCGAAACTACTGCTACTGCTAGCCCCATTTGGCTACTTTCGAAGGCAACCGATTGTTTGAGTAATTCGCCTGACGTTAGTCGGTAATGTTTTCGAGTCTAAAGCATTTCTAGTATCTTGTAGATCCCCTGTGCTGTAATCGGAGGAGATGAGTGTTGTTTTTTTGATAGAGTTAATTAAATTGCAACTCTTTTCATACAACGCTAAAGTTCTGTTTTCAAGTGATCGAGGTGCAGTTTAATATAAAAAGATCGAATTTTTGACTTTCGATTCTGTTTTGATAACAAGTCTTAACAATGTGTAAAACAGGTATTTCAATTTCCATTAGATTAGTAAACGTACAGGGCACCTTTTCGTAAGCGATAAACATTAGCAAGAACTCGGTTCTAATTTATAATTTTCTAAACTATTTTTTTAGTAAAGGGTTATATTAGATCCTTCGGTTCATTAGGCTAGTTATCGATTTTTTGTTTCTATTGTGCCAAAGCTTGAATTTTTAGACCCATAAAGAATTCTCACCCGTTTCTTTATCATCCAAATCTAGTTTTCGTGCTCACTCGCTTCTTTTGATACTCGTCCAGTTCTCCAGAAAAAACAATGCATTGCGCTTGCTCCAATTACTACAATTACACATCAGTCAAAGTTATGCCTGCAAACTATTTAATTCTAAAAATTTATTCTGTATTTCATTGCGGTGTCGGTTGTGCTATTTTTATTTCGCAAGTGTTTCGATATGCTGGCCAGATCGCCTAACTTAAACTGATTTACATCTTTTAAACGTAAATTTGTGCAATTGAGTCTGTGCACTCAGACGAGGGATCATATAGTTTTTCTCCATGTAATTAATAACGTAGAGTAGGTCTTTGAGTTGAAGAATCATTGATGCGGATAATATGGCTGGCTACCGGGATTGCATGTCAATTAAACTTTTTTGTGTAATCATTTATCCACTTAGCGGTACCTTTTGAAAGAGTTGCACTTGCGAAACAGGACGATTAAGAGAACTATAGAAACCGAGTTTTGTGAGTTCTAACTTGTTATGCAACGTTCCACTTCAACATGTAAGGTACTCTATTTGCTTTACTTTTTTCTCATTGTGTTGACCATGTTGGTTTTATGTTACGTGAATCCTCAGATCCCTAATTTTCCAATTTTAATTCAGCATCGTCCCCATAAAATTGTAGGTGTATTTTGTCTTTCTGAACACTTTTGGTTTGTCTTTATGGCCGGTTCCGTTTTGCTGAAAAATGCTCAGTATTCGATGCTAACAAATTATGCTGGATCTGCTGCAAAGTTCTATTAAATGCGACTTTCAGATGGGCTATAGAAGGCTGAAGACTCTCAAAAATGAGCATTAGGGGGGTTATTTTATATTCTGAGAATGAATAAGTTGTCAAATTTTAAACAGAAGATGGCCCTATGCTGCTTACACATTCCTCCAAAAAATAGTCTACACAAATGGTCCCCTGAATTGGTGATTTTTCTAGCAAATGAACCAAATCATTGGATTCAAACGGAAAACTAAGTTTTGGTAATTACCACAGGGGACAATACCTTGATAATACAATCTGGGACACTCTGGGTTCTAAAGAGGAGTGCACAATTCAAGTACTTGAAATTTTGAGCAAACACTATTTCAAGGAAATCTTGAAACAGAAGTACAAAACTCAACTTATTAATAATTCCAAAGATGTAATCAACCGTTCGGGAAAAAAATGAATTCAACATGCCATTCAGCACATCTTAAAGCTTGCAAAGTAAACCTACAAATAAGTCGTTAAAGTAAACTTGGATGTAATCGACAAAGAGTGCTTTTAATGAGGCCAGTTGTAGCTCATTTAACGCAATTATTGGTGGGAAACCTTTTAATAGCTACTGCTTCAGTAACATAGATGAATCTGTAAAGCAATGATACAAATAGCATAAAAAGATTTTGGCAGAAATTGTCCCAAAGACAACCACAGACAGGGCGAGTGCCGGTCTCGGGTTGAAGAAGAAACATTAGTCTTAATGAAAAATGTCACCACAATGATAGAAGAGTTTTGAAATTGTCCGCTCTGTAAAACTACTAAAATTGTAGAGAAAAGAAAATAACTACAAACAAACTTAGTCGACAATAAGACTGAGCTTGAAGAGGAAATTGTTTGAGGTCCGAACTTCCAAGACCTGCACAATTACTTACGAGCTGCCTATAAAAGCGACTATTTTTATTCGGCTAAAATTTTTTTTTCGGATTTTTTTATTGTAATCTTTATTGTAATCAGATTGATAATAATCAACAGTGAAAAGCATTTATAACATTGTGAACAAAAGCGAGTCAAAATTTACATTTTAATCAAAATTTGAAACTGTTAAAGCAAATGGCCCAGACAATATAGGATTTCTTGTGCTCAAAAATTGGCTTGACTTGTCAAAGTACTGCTTGATATTTGTCAAGACTGCGCTGTCAAAACGTTTTCCCTCGCATTGGAAAAGAAACTGAACTTTCCCCATCTTTAAAGATGAAGACAGAGCAGATGGAAAACAGTAAAGACATACAAGCCTTCTATGCACTAACTCAAAATTTCTCGAAAAATTTATCTTTGATGATTTGTACGACATGTGATGACGCTCAGTGCACAGCACTTTGTTCGGAGACACAAATTAGTAATAACACAGTTGCTGCTAATGCTAGATCATCTTTACAACAAATCTGATGGTAATGAAGATGAGCTCGAAGACTGCTAGATTTTTACTGTAATTTCATGAAAACTAATGCCAGCTACCTACCTAACTAAACGAAGACAATATGTAAAAATTAACGATTTTAAGTCAGAAACTGTGCATGTAAAAATTGCCGTACCCCAAGGATATTGAGTCCTCCTCTGTTAGTCATCTTTGTCAATGATTTACCCATGCAAACATCTAATGTGAATTTTGCATTTATGTCGACGAAATTAAGCTTGTTGCATCTGACAGCAAAAACATACAGCATGACAAGAACAAATTGAAAACTGGTGCTGGAGCAATGAGATGAAATTAGACAACGGTTTGTGCTGTCTCGTAGCACTCAAAGGTCAAGGCAATCCCAAGATCAGCTTGAATAACAAAACATTAAATTATCAAAGCTGTCAAAAAGATCTTGGCATTACAATGGCGCCTAGGTTGAACTGGAAAACCAATGTTGAAAAGAGGTGCTCTAAAGCAGTAACAGAGTTCTATTTTTTAATAAAACGGCATTTATAAAAGTAAGTGCAAAACTTAATTTGTAAGCAGGATATGTGTTCCCAGAGCTACATCTGCAACTCAAGTCCGGTTCGCTAAGGAAACAGAAACTAATGAGATTGAGAGAGCTTAAATTAAAGCTTCAAGTTGGATACTAAACCAATGGGAAATGAATTACAAGAAATGGCTTGAAAAACTCAATCTGCTTCCTCTCTCTCTCTCCTTATGTATAGAGAAAAATTGATCTAATTCTTTCGGTAGTTTTTCTCAGAGGAAATTATTTTATAAAAATTGCAATCAGTAAAAATCAAAATTGTGATCAACCAAAAACCAAACAAGAACAAAAAAGGCAGATTAAAATTTCGGACGTATCAGACAACTGTTTAATTTTATCTGTTAAATTACAAATATGGCGGATCTTTGGAATTTGATGCTCTCCCGCCCAGTAGGTTTTGCACACCCAGATACATAGCACGTGCCATACATATTGAATACAAATATGGCGCATTGGTCGGGGGGGGGGGGGCGCAAATAATATAAACCTACTAAGAAGCGGGTACAAACGGAAAAGATTCAATACGGCCATTTGTAGTGCAGACAAAACGCGCTTAAATCAGTTCTACTGGGGTTATTTTTTAGTCATTATTCATAAACCAACTCTTGTGCTTTGACCTTTTTGTACAACTGCTATCCGCTACAGAAGGTAAAATCAGTCAACCTATGAAGGGATGGTAAACCTAGTGCCAGGACACTGAAGCCTAAACTACTGCTACTGCTAGCATCCCTACCCTAAGCCCCATTTGGCTACTATCGAAGGCAACCGATTGTTTGAGTAATTCGCCCGACGTTAGTCGGTAATGTTTTCGAGTCTAAAGCATTTCTAGTATCTTGTAGATCCCCTGTACTGTAATCGCATACCTCAGAACGCTCCTAAAAACGCATCAATTTTATGATCCCTCAGATTTTACCAAAATACGTTTTCATAAGTTGCCAGCAAATTGAAGAAACTATGCGACTTGCAAGTGGTTTTCATAACGCAAAATGAAGATCAAGCTTTCCCACCCTAAAATCATCTTCCTATAGAGACCTTCAATCTCACCTGGTATATGAGATAAATTTTAATGGATGGGTATCCATCTATGTGGGGCAGACAAGCGGGCTTGTTACAACTAGGATATCAGAACATCGAGAGAAGGGTTCACAGGTGTGTCAACATCTTGTTGAATGTAGTGGCTCCACGAATAACATCGTGGAATATCATCCACGAAAATTCTGGAAGCCTGTCGAACAGTAGAGAAACTCATTACCATCGAAGCCACATACATCAGCAAGTTGAAAGCCGGGACTAAACACACGCGATAAATATAGGGGCGGGAACTCACGCTAAAGTATTGGTTCAAATCATAATTTTGATTGGGAAAGAAAAATAGGGCAAAAATTTTTTTTGTGCATGACAAACCGAAATTTGCAAAGCCCACACAAGAGGGATATTTAGGGTCTGGGCAAATTCGAAATTACCCTAGAAATACCAAAAATATGGTAAAAATAGAAAAATCCGGAATCGGAGTTTTTTAATGAAATTGATAACAGCTGTAGATATGAGTTGTAAATAGGCTAAATATTGTAAAAAAAAAATTTTAGATCACCTTTTTTAAAATAGTTCCTAGAATTGTTCAATTGTGGTCTCAGACAAATATAAATACATATTCATTTTACCCTTTATCACTTTGTGTAACAGTTTTAACCTGACAATGAACGTAAAGTTCGAAAACGTTTGTTTTAAATATCAGAATTATTTTTTATTTGACAATTTAGTTTCTTCTACAATAACCATTTGTTAAAGCAAGCTGAGGGAGGCGTATCATTGTCAGTCGCGAACTGTTAACTGATGTATCGCTTGGGTAGAGTTAAGTACCCGTAAAACCAAGTCAATGGCTTCCTCTGTGGGAACGTTTTTCTATTAATACTCAACAACTTACTAACGAAATTGTCCTTGTTTTAAGATTGATGGTTAATGTTAACTTGAATATTCCCCGGGAAGCGTGTTAAGCCAAATCAATTTTTTTTGAGTATCGTGGTGATTTTTTTGTGGTTGCATTCATATCCAGTCCTACGGGACGCTGAGGCAATGACGAGGCGGTAATTTTGAACAGAGATAAAACAGAATTACTCGTTTTTTTTAAAAAAAAGATCAGCTGTCTTCCGAGGAATTTCAAAATAATGGAAGTTTCGTTATCTTTAACCGAAAGTTAGTTGTCGTTATCTGGGCTTAATGATTGAGAATAATTTGAAATTTGACTTAGTACTTAACAGAATGTTGATAAAAATGGCGACTGCTATTGGATCAACCTACTTATTGAGACATCTAATGACGTTAAAAGAAGGAATTGTACTTTTTAAATCACTTGTCCCGTCATATTTCAATTTCAGTTCAATTTTTCTCCAATCTCTGGCAGCCTCATCACTTCTGAGAATAAACAGACATAAATTGGGGAATAAATTTTGCTATATACGTAAAAAGTTTGACAGCGCAAGGGATCTTCTAAGAAGAGATAAAATTTTACCTGCAGAGCTTTTCATTAAAAAATCTCTCTTTTTAAGTTTTTTGATTCAATTAAGCGTTACAAGGAAATCAGTCAAATATCCAAAAAAAGTCAAAGTTTGGGGAAAAAATGAGATGACAGAAAATTCCCAGACTTTCCAGTTTCTTTCCGAAAAATACGTGTCAATCTACATGGAGTGACCGATCAATAGTCCGAAATTTCTGGAGAAAGTGGAACAACTTGCCAATAGAAATCCGGAAAGAAAAAACAAAAAATAAGTTTAATGAGAAAAATAACTAGAGAAATGATCAAATTACATCAACGCGTTCCAATAGATAGAGAAGTACAAGGTTTCAGAAATTATTTTTACTAGTATTTTAAGGACCAAACTTTTGGTATGCTTTTAAAGTGATTGTTAAATGTAAATGTTTCACCAAACTTTTGTTATGGTTATAAAATTTTAAATTTACCTTTTATGGATTTGAGAAAATTTAGTTCCGGGAGCTTTTCTTTGTTGTCGAATGCAAGTTAAGTGAGCGCTTAAAGCTAGGTGTCAGTTTTTTTAAATTTCTCAACCAATGATATTAGATGATGGGTTTGTATTTTATTACGTCTATTTTATAGTCGTTACCTGTAATTGGGTCCATTTTTCAGATACATGAAAGTATGAGTTCGAGGAGATATTTTTCGAGATCTCCAGTCCCGGGTGAGCGGTCAAGGTCATCGAGGCCTCCTGGATACCGTGCATTGAGTCCAAATCGCAGTTCTCATGGAAGAAATTATTATAGTAGGAGTCGTACAATTGTAAACGGCAGCATGCCTAGCCATCATTTGAGTTCTTCTGGAAGTAGAGGATGGAGTCGACCGATAGAGCCTTCAATTCAGGGAACAGCCACGGCTGGTAGTGAAAGAAAGGAGGTATCGAGCTTGTTATCCCTCAATGAACTACCTGCGAGGGAGAGGTTACTGGTTCCAGAAGTGTTAGACGCCGAAGAGACAACAGTAGTGGAGAAGACTATTGACGCTTTCAAATCACGAGGTCATTTCGATGACTTTAGAAAGGAATTTCTGGACGCCATGGAGAAAATGGTAGTGTTTAATTAGAACCCTATAATGTAATTTAATGTTATGGGTTTTAGAAATCATATTGAAATCAGTTGATTAAGTCACAAAGAGTCATTCCATAAGGCGACCCATTTCATTGAAAATCGGGAAGGTTCATTGAAATTGGCTAAAAGTTGGAAGACGAGCGATTTTCCAAAGGAAATTGTGTTTTGCTTACTAATTGGAGCAATGTTGCAATCAAATTAACGGTCGGTATCCTTTATTCAACTCCATTACATTACGCGGCCTACTGCTACGAAATGTTTCATTACATGGGAAATATTGTGTTAATATAGCTGGCGTTGCAAATTTTTGGGGGATCACATGAAAAGATCGATCCGAACATTCGATGAACTGCAATTAATTAAAATTGTAAGAAGTGCTCTCAAAAACTGTTCCTGTGTGTTCACTGGACATAATTAAGTCATTTTGCTTGTTTTTAGGCGTTGAAAGTTCTCAAAATTAAGTTTCAAGACTTAACGTTCTACAAAAGTGCTGGCCTTTGGTTAAGTGTTTTTGACATTTTTGCTTTTTTTATTCTCTAACTCAATTTCCTTGAATTAATAAACAAACTTAATTGAAAACAAAAGTGCACTGCTCTCATGTTTTATACATACTACTAATTACTGAAAAGTCATACTGTAAAGTCATACACCTAACCAGCGGGTCCAGGGACCACTCCTGAACCTAGATTGCAGCTTAATCAGTCTGCTATAGTCTGGCTATGAAATTTGTGCAATTGTTGCCTGAGAAAGTGACAGTTGAAGCAACCTGTAACTTTAAATAATGATTTAGACATAGCATTCCAGAGAGCTAGTCTGATAGTTTTTTTTGCTTTAAATGGCTATCTCAAATCTTCTTGGGAACTTTACCTGAAGTTTTGGTTTGAGGCTCTGAAAGTTTTCTTTAAAATATTAAGAGAAACCCTATTTTGCAACCTGATATCTTCTTAGAAAACGAATAATTGGGGGTCATAATTGAAAAAATAAAAAGGCCAAGCAGGCATAGTTGCTTCACTCATTGCATGAGGTCGAAACATAAATGCGATCAAAGGAGGATGATCCCCACTCGAAGCAGCAGTATCTGTTACTCAAAATGTTAATTTTCGAAAAGAGCGATTTTGTGAAATTTGAAGTGCAAGGAACTTCGGTCCACTGTTTTCTGTGGTGTGGGGATTTATCTAATTATTCAACTACACAACATTTATTTAAATCAGTTTGTTGGCGGTTGAGAATTGTGACTTTATTTTAGCCTAGATATAAGAGTCTGAGGTACATGGTTATGTCAACGGTCTCGAAATACACAGCCCGACAGGGTCCGTTTCACCCCGGCATGAGGAAACCAGTAATGAGGGATGGATTGAGAGAGGAGCTAATGAGAGAGTAAGTTTGATAGATGTGAATTCCTGCAGAAAAAAAGCAAGTTGTACTCATCGACACGTATAATAAAAACGTTGTTCAAAGTTTGGAAGGTTGTCTATGTAGTTTTGTACTTAAGGTAAAACTATCATCATAACAGTCGCAATATTGCAAGTTTAAACAACTGGTAAACGGGCTCTGCCTTTAGGTCTAATGGACTATCAACATGGATCAACGACTTAGTTGATGACCTGATTGGCCCCAACATTGAACGCAGAATTAGATCCGTTGTACAAGAGACCCTTGAAGACTTCATTCCGGATGAAAAGGCTGAAGTTACATCCTACCTGGATCAAGAGAATCAACCCTTAGACCCTAATGTAATGGCTCCCGTGACGAATGGTGTGCAAGTAGGTGCTCAACGTCCTGAAAGATTACCGACACCTCCTCCGCTTGTCAAGCATTATTCGGAGCAGCTTGCTATGGCCAAAATAGAAAGTGAACGACAAGAGCAAATCAACAATCGATTGACAGGTTTGTGTAATTTGAAAAACCTAAAAAAGTAGTTGACTGCTTAATCAATGGCAACAGTTGTACTCGAGGTGAAATTTTGGGTGGTATGAGTACCAGACGCTTTAAAGAAAGATTAATTGACAAGCGTTGGGGATCTCGAATTAAGTATCCTTCATCATTTAAACTACACAAAGTGCATCATTTAAAATTTTGTTTGAAGTGTGTAATTAAATGGACAGATTTAGGCCAATGAGTTTGATTTAAGTCAATACTTATTTTTAGACGTCTCTGTTATGCGATATGATTCTAACGCATCGCAACAAGTTGGAGTTCCTGTGGACATGGAGGAGGACACGGTTGATACTGGTGGTACCGGACAATCGCCTATTGCTCCAGTCCCAATTGATGATGAGGTGGCGAATGTGACTCAAAGTGCAACTGTAAACGAAGAGGCCAAGACAGCAGGGGTGATGCCACAGCTTCTTTTCAATCAACTGGCTCATTTTTCAAGTTTGTTCCTTTTTTTTAATCTTTCAACTAAACGCGAGTTACCTGTTGACAACAGAAAGGTCGCTGGCTTTAATGACAATTTTACGGCGTTGAAGATGTTTGATTGATATTGGGCATAGACCTGAACAGAACAAATGTTCAAAATTTCTTGAAGTAATGGATGAATAATTATGCGATACAATCTTTTTTAATCTCGTCCCAGAACGATAACAATCTTTATTTGGGTAAGCGCTTAATCACGCGAGGAAAAGATCTGAAGTGTAGCTTTGTTCTTAGGCTTACTTAAAAAATTGTATGTTTCCATGAAGTTAATCTAAAAATAAATGGAGGGTTGAATTTCTTTTTAAAATGGCATCATTTGTTAGCTGAAATGTTTTAATAGCCGCACAGCGATAGCTGGGGCTATTATTGCGCTTCTCTTGGTTTTTTACAATTCAAAGATTTAATTTACTTTTTCGTGCCGAAGCCAGTAAAGTCAACGAATTCTTTAAAAACTTTAGATTGTATGGCACCAATCCCTCTTGAAACCTTCCTTTGACAACAGTAATGTCATATTTGGCTTGTAATTAACGAGACTAGATAACAAACAGACAATAAAAGGAGAAAAATTGCGGTTACAAAGTTTTTTTTCCTTTATAAAACAAATGTTTTCAGAGTCATGAAAGCCATCAGCTATCTACTAATATCAGAATATCGGATCATCTATTCTTCCATGAAAAGCCAATGAAACCGGGTCATTGTACTGAAATTTTCATACGACTAAAAAGGCAAAGTAAAGAGGACAGTTAGACAAAATTGAAAAAATTCAAATAAATTCTGCGAGAAAGCAGTGTCGAAGCCGTTAAAATAATAATCTATATCTTCAGGGATTTTAATATTATCAATTGTGCCTTATTTTAAGGCTAGAAAACTAGAAAACGTGAAAAATGGGCAAATACCTATAAAATTTTTTTTAAAAAATGTGAAATCTAGTAATATCAAAGCCAGAAAACCATAACTTAAGGCGTAAAACCGCAATAAAGATTAAATTTGATTTCAATAGAAAGAGGAAGCCTTCTTTCATTGCTGACAATAAGCTGCAAGATGACCATATTAAGAGAAAAATAAAGTCATTATTTATTTTAAAATAAATCAAATTCAAAACGACCATACTTTCAAGTAATCAACTAGATACAACAATGTGGAGCTATTTAAGAATCCAATTGGACCTATCATTAGTGAGCTTTGGTTAGAAATGTTCTGTTGTTTAATTAATGTAGAGAAGATCGAATTTTTAATAAAAAAGACTGACTGATTACAATCCGAAATATTTTTGGATTATACCAGTCCAAGATTGATTCAAAACTAGCCCTGCTAATGTTGTTTGTCCATTAGGAACACTTAATTATTCGAATGTTCCAGATATTGATTTTTGTTAGTTAAAAACTCAAAAATAGATGCTGCGTTTTTGATAATCAACAAATAAATTTAGCAAAAAACGGCAATGTTTTAATTACATAGCGCTCAAACGGAATTTAAAGTAGAAAAAGCCCCATTTAAAAAGTCTAAAAAGATTGTGTTAGTGGTTTTTGGGTATGTACTTCCTGTAAATTTAATCAAACTGGACTAAAGAAGCTTTTTTTGTGCTGTTTTTGATGAAGTTTTAAATTTGAAAAATTTAGCCTGATTTTTTGACAAAAAATAATAACAATAGCCTACAATAATAACAATAGCCAAGTTTTTTGTCTTTACAAACAAAAATCAACAAAACTTGCTAAAAAAAATTACAAATTTTAGCAAAATTGGTTGAGATTTAGTCAAAAATTCAGGAAAATGTGAAAATCTCATCTTTTTGATTTCATATTCTACGCTGGACAAGCTTTCCAATGATACCAGTCTCAACTCTCTACGATATATCGATCGGCCTAAATTGACCGAACAAAAAACCCCATTTGAGTATATAGTTCGTCCTACTCAAGAGGGGTCGGAACAAATATCATAAAACAAAATTTAGTTTTAGAATGATCTCAATCACATATGGTAGGCTGAGATATATCAACATCATGATCCAAATATTATGCTTGGAGTTGCTACTAAGTTTTTTTTAATAAATGCACGAAAAGCATTCAACATAAAAAATGTGTGTGTGAAAAACCAGGTTGAATTTTATGTGATACACAATTACCTCAAACGCAAAGAAAATGAACTAGATTACGTGTCTGAATGATTTGAATATCAATTTTAGAATTTTGCATATCAGCTTTTTGCTTTAAATTTTTAGTTTTTCTTTCATGTCAGCTTTCTGCCTGATAATATGTTAGTATGTGGTTCTATTGCGATCTGAAAATTGTATGAAAATATTACATGACAATTTCCGGGAGCTGAGTTATTTGGTTTCTACCATTTTCAGACGGTGAGATGTGGCGCAGTCCAAAGAGAATGAATTTTCGTCTGGTGCTTTTTCAACCTAGCTTAAACCGCTACAAGTTCTTTAGTTGCAGAGCTAAATGCTGAATGTGGCTATATTGAGGTACCCTTAGGTTTTTTGTTTTGTCATCTGAGGCCATTTTTTGTTTCACGTTTTATCACTACATTTTCCCGCTTATTCACAGGTTTTTAGAGTAACATTAGTTCTCTCTCTGTGATAATTATTTGTAGGTCAACTGCGTGATTTGGTTTTAATCGTTTCTGGTTTATCTGAAAATGACTTTTGCAGTTTGAAACTTAAATTATTAATTGCTCTCGAAAGAAGTCTGGAGCGTTTGTTGTGAATGGTTCTTTTTTATGGAACATTGTTTTGTCGTTTTTGCGCTTTTGTTCTCGAAGATTCTTTGATTTTTCGATTGACTTTGTCACTTTTGCTTAAAGCGATCGAGCGGAAGAAAATCAAAATCCTTGCTGCTGATTGGTTAAGATATCAAGCTGCCAACCTTGAGGTCCGGGGTTCAAACCCCCGCGGGGTTGTTTTTGTTGCGCCCATAAATCACGCCCTCTAAATTAAATTGCCCCCGTCTGTCGTTCGAGTGCCATTCAGCCGAAGTTAGTCAGTTTATTTTTCAATTTGGTTCATTTTTAAATAGTCATGTAATGAGGCCACGCGTTTGTGGTAGTTTTAATTAGTTTTAAGCATTTTCTCTTAATATATAAATTACAATTTAATTCGAGCTAATGTGTATCCTCCCTTCGTGAGCAAAATTTTTGTTTTACTGGTTGATAACTATAACATATACCTATATAAGATAAATGTGAGTATATCAGTTGCAGTCGCTATATTCCTGCAGTTCAACAACGTTATTTGCCTATCTTCTTTAAATTAGCTTCCGTGTTAGTGGTAGTGAGTTTGCTTTGGTGTCAATCATAGAAAGGAATCTTTTTAGTGTACCCACAAGATGCCCCACCTGAGCTGCGAGAGGCATTGTTGTCAAGCAGTGTTGCGCCTACGTCACAGTCTAGTAGTAGCAGTCAACAGAGCCAGAGCAGTGGCGGAGCTACTGTAGAAATGTCTGTGATGGTTGATGAGCCACCTACTGGTGTGGAGGACATCATATCACCTGAAATGATGGACATTGAAGATGGCGATTCCCCAGACCCCAATTCTCACCATCCCGGCCATACTACCGATGCTCATGACCGGAGGCGGAATACTATTGCAGCGAGTGAAACATGGTATGATACTATAAACTTCTCAAAAATGCGGAAGCCTAAACTTGAAAAATGGAGATTCAACTAATTCTGGATTGATATGAAACACGAATGAAAATAATGAAAAGAATGAATGTTTGTAAAGATACCTGTTCAAGTGCCCGAAGGAAAGAAAGGCTTGCGTTTATAAAACCGTTGCTCTAGTAGATACAGAATTTATGGACTAAAAATGTGCTTACTTCCTAGGTCTGCAGACGAGAGTGCTACTACCACTGCTACTACTGCTGATTCTCTTGACCAGGACTATAGGTTCATGATATTATCAGCTGAGATGCCAGTTCTCACGCCGGCGACTGCACCCTTCTCTATGGACAGTCCAGCGCCCTCAGACGTTTCTAACAATGCGGTAACGTCCAACCCAGCCTCTCCTATCAAATCGAGGTCAACCCTGGGTTCTCTGCTGCTGGAGAAAAGAAAGCTCAAAATGAAATCGGTTGTTAGCAAACCAACTCCCATCAGAAAAGGATCGAATTCAGATATTGAATCGGTACGTCATTTTGCAATTGTTTAGATTCTGTAGGTATTTTTGAGTTTCATCTGGTTGATAGCAATATTTGTTGCATTTAATTGTGCTGTGAAAAGGTGTAATTAGCACACATCTTATGAGATTATAGCGCAGATTTTAGTTAGTTTAACGTGCACCTTAATGGGCGAGGAACTACAAGTCTGGGCAACATAGCACATTGCAATGGATTATTCGAAAAAAATGCGAGAACATTATATTGCTCGAATTTGTACCGATGATTGTCCAAGTTTTTTGAGGGCGTCTAAGAGCAATGTGGGTGATATTATTTTGAGCCTAGAGTTTAACTTTAAAAAAATTTCAGTTTTTGAAAGAAGATTTTTTGGTTATTTTGACTAATTTTCTACATTTTGTGCTGGATTTTGGTCATTTTTGATATAATTTCGGCCATTTCAAATCAATTTTGAATCATTTTCTCCAGACACTTGTGTCATTTCCTTTCCGTCTGCATCTAGAATTTGATTTAATGAAAGATTTCAAAGTTGCGTTTTTTTTTTAAAATCACTCAAGGTTGAATTGATTTGAGCGCTCTGTTCATGGATATTTGTCATTTTGTCAATATCTTGACGGTAAAATGGCAAAGCCTTATCACATTTCTCATCTCAAACTTTTAATATTCTGGATTTGTTGGGGTATTTATTTAGGCAGCTGTTTGTAATTAGACATAATTCGATATGCAATTAATTTTTCGTCGGAATGACGTATCTATCTTTATAACTTTTAATGTTCCTGATTCATTTAAATTGAAAAAGTTTTTGTGTTAGTTTGAATTCTTTTGTGCTCAACTATTAACTTTCTAATTTTCGTCTCGTCCTTTTCACTTTCCTTCCTCAAAAACTGGATAAACAGGTAAAGCACGTGGGTTTGACCCCTCCCCTCCTCCTCATGCTCACCCACCCCACCCTCTCAATTAAGCTAAAGCTACCCTCTCTTTCGAAACATATTTGTTCATATTTGTTTTTGAGAAGATAAAGCAATCACCCCCAATCATCACCCCTGCACATAGTTGAGATTTGTTTTCGAGAAGATAAAGCAATCACCCCCAATCATCAACACACACACACACCGTTGCACCACCCCCCTCCCCCCGCTGCGCTCACCTCGTGCCCCTTGGCACCCTCACTAAACCGTAGCTAGCTACGGACGGAGCGGACCGCTCGCCGGTCGTTTAAGAGAAATTCACTTGACGTTCGTCGGTTGTTAAGTCGCTTGAATTCATACCAGTTTTTCTCAACTTTTACCCTATTTATTTTAAAAAATTTTTGGCGGATTTTTGAGTTATGCCCTTTTGTTGCTTATCTTGCTTTTGTTGCTTGTAAATCTGTATAATAATCGTTTCTATTGGCCTTCAAGTGAGGCCTTTTTTGTTTTTCTTTTACCTCATTTGTTGTAATTGTTTTTAAGTTTTATTTTGAAGACTCCGATACCAATCGTTTTTGAAATGTTTTAGTGAATTTCTGAATGTTGGCCTTATTCAATTTTTATGCGCGTCTTCCAGCTAATAGAATTTAAAAGGATTTCTTAGTCAGTGTTGTAGGCTATGCTGTATTTGATAATATCGTTTTTTTGTTATGCCTTTTTTGCTTTGAGGCCACTAATTTTAAAAAAGCAGGCAATCTAGGGAAGCGAAGGGTCAATAGTTCTATAAAGTGTTGTCAATGCGACACTAGTTCTTTTTGGAAAAAGTAAATATATTTCAAGATGTTCTAAGATTTTGTGTAATTTTGCGCAGGTAAAGACTGATTCTTTATTGACTGATAAATTTTAAGTTTGCTGGAAAAATGTTTCTGTTCAGGCCATAAGTTTCTCCAGTTCTTTGGATTGTATTTCAGGAACTGTCCTATGTGTTTCGCTCTTTTTTCCTTTAACATTTCTTCACACACAAAAGCTCAAAAATCAAATTTTGTTGGATGACTTCCCCCTCTCACTAAAGGCATTTGCTCGCGTGACGTCACTAAATCTCTGTAGAAGAATTTTAGGTCATTTTCGTGATTAGATTTTGATCATATTGACTTACACTCAATAAAATGACTCTTACACTTTATAACTTAAGCTTAATTTGAATTAGTTTAAGGCAAAGGAATACATATGTGAATAAAGGTCCATTAGAAAGTTGCTTCTATGGAGTGGATTTTAACAAGCCTTATTATTTTATTGCTGAATGTTTTATTTAGTTTCGATTGCTGTGTCGATAATTTTTTTAACTTATATCTCTGTGTTGTACGACACTCAAGTCTTTCGCAGCTTTTGCGGCAGCAGTCTGTGGATACTTTGTTTATCTGAATAGCGTAATTGGTTGATTTCTGATCACAGTTGTGTCATTTCTCTATTTCACCTTTAAAATTTCGTGTTACTCTTAAATTTCTTCAAAGTTTTTTAGGAACAGAGATCAGTGAAGTCTGCTGATAGGATTAATTTGATTTGAATTTCGTTTGTTTACCAGCGACATAGCATTATTTAAACAAAACAGTTAAAGAAAACTTAAGAATGGACGGACGCTTGAGGAGTACTGCTACATTTCGCATTAGGCAAGATATTTATGAAAACCAAATGAGTTACAGGAATTCATAAATTAAGTTGAACACTTCTTAGCTATCCTGGATATATAAGTAACTAAAAGATCTTATAAATGTTCTGAGCTGACCTTGAGTCCCTTCTCTCATGATCTCTGGCATTAAATTATTTTATTGAGTGAAAGTATGCTATGCTGTCGTTAAACCGCAGCGAATTTTTGGAATTCAGGGTTTTGGAATTGGGCACTGGTAAAAGTTAGTTTGAAACTCCTCTAGTTAAACGATGGTTGCTGGGAAAATCTTATTTAAGCTGACTCGGGCTTTTTTTTGAGTTCATGGAACTTGAATTTGAAAATATTCTTAGCAAAAATTTTGTAAACGGTAAGATGAGGTTTTGTCGTGATATCCCTTATCGAACCCATTGTGGTTTTAAAAAATTGGCCCAACGATGTTCTTAATTGGCCCGTCGAGATGTGTCTTCAAGGTGTTTCCGAGAGCGTATTCTATCGTAGATTTAACATAGGATTGTATAAACTTATCATTTGACTTTGTGAAATGATTTGTTGCCCTATAGGCAGCAACAGGAATTTTTGCATGCTAACTTTTTACAAGGGTATGCAAATTTCATCGATCTGTCACAATATATGCCGAATTTTTGCATTTGTCTTGATTTGAACGCTTTGGAAAATACTGTCTATGTATTCTGCTTTTTGGTTCTGCCGAGAGGCATGAGAATGGAATTTTTAGTTAACTCTTAAACAGTTTTGAGCAAATTCTCTAACGTTTTGAACATCAGCCGAAAATCTAGTACTTTCATTAACTGAGCACTATGTTGTGGTAGTATTATCCGCATACAAAACTATTTCAGAGTTCAAGTAGCATCGAAGCATATCATTAATGTATATTAGGAAAAAAGTTGGTTATAAGATTGATCCCTGTGGTACGCCGTATTTTATTTCAATGGAATTTGACGTCTTATTTTTTGTATAAACGTATTGTGATGTGTCAGAAAGAATATTTGTTTAATTCGAAGTTTTTCCTCTAAAATCTCATTGTTCTGGATCTGTCTAGGTTAACTGTTTCAAAAGCAGAGAATGACACGCTAGATAATTTCTGTTCTAATGCCTTGCAGTTGAGTTCAGAGAATTTTACTATTGCATTGATGCAATATTTTTTGGCTGGAATCCAAAAATGCTTGGGTGATTATTCTATGTTCGGTAACAAAAACTCATGATTTTTTATTAATAGCCACACAGCGATAGCTGGGGCTATTATTGGCCTGCTCTTGGTTTTTTAATTTCGTCGTCGCGATTTTTGTTACGACCATATGATGTCACAACCACTTCAAATCTGCTTTTTGTTCATTCGTTCATGCAATTTCAACTAGAGTGCGTGCGTGACGTCATTTTTCGCTCTTAGTGGAGCGAGTTTTTTTTTGTTCATTCGCGTGATTAAACTTTTTGTCACACTTGACTTACCTCACTTTCAAAAATGACTTCCTCACTTTGAAATTGAATTTTATTTACTTTAATTCAAAGAGATAAGGTCAAATGGGTGTGTAACAATCTAAATGAAGGTTATTTGAGAGCAGCTTATAGAGGCAGCAAAAACTTATTCAGATTTTTAATCAAAATATAACATATCAGCCTTCAATGAAAACAGACTACTTTTTTGGTGTGTCTTTTTTACTGTTTATTTTGAGACTGGAGATCTACGAAGCTATTGCGGCTATTTTCTGGCTATCTGCCAGCTATGTTTGATCAAACTTTCAAAAAATTTTAGAAAAAGATAACTGACTGGTTGGTCTGTAGTTTCAGGGTCGCGTTTACTGACTTCCTGGTGCAAAATAATCATTTTTGCTTTTTATTTGGTAAAGGGAAATAACCTGTTTCAAAACAGGTGTTGAAAACAGGTGCAAAGACAAAGGCTGCCAATTGCCATCTTTTTTCTTTGCTTCGTTACCTGTTTTAATCCAATTGGAGCTAGTGCTGGTAATTCACAGCTATATTGAAATTGCTTGTCATCCTAAACAGATATCGTTGTTTTTTGAAGTACTCAAAATAACCGAGATCCAGAAAATAGGGAATAATCATAAATTATACTTTATATGACGTTGCTTCTCTGATTACGATTAAAAAGTTCTCTTTAATAAAGTAAAATGAATTGGGCCGTTAAAATGATAATAACTTTTGTTTAGATTTCCTCTGAAAGTGACTTCGGTTCATCGAGTAGCAGCAGTTCTGAAAGCAACAGCAGTGGAGATGAAGAATCCGTTTCCAAAAACAACAGGGAACCTAAAAATTCTGGGCGTTCAAAGCCGAATGAAGCTCCGGAGTTGGCTTCTAAAATTGAAGCAAGCGATCGTGGCTCGCAGAGGGTATCGTCATCATTTGAGAAGGAATCTTCTCGTAAAGAAGGGTCGGATGACCACCGACAAACACATCGTGATAGAGAACCTGAATCCGACCAGCATCACGACCACGTGTCGCGTTATGGTAGACGGGGTAGACAGCCTAGAAGATATTCTCCTGATGTCGAGAGACGCCGGGGATCTCCAGGGTTCTCGGAATCACCGTCGGCGAGCAGTAGAACAACCCCCAGAAAGTCACAAAAATCTACCCCTAAAAGATTTTACCCGGGAAATTCACCAAGCATGCTTTTGAAAAGAAAACGAAGTCCGTCGCCGCAAGTCAAAGAGGAAATGGTTTCAACGAAAAGAGAGCGAACACCGGAAGGTACATTAAGATAAAATGCCATAGATATGACAGTTAGCTCATACAAAAGACCCATGATTTTTCCTATTGGGTTTCACTGTAGTGATTAATTGCTCTCGAACTAAGTCAGGCAAATATTGTGAACGTGTGTATCTTATGCAAAATTTCTGCTCAGCCGTTTTGAATTTTCGGGTAACTTTTAGGCCTTTGACTTGCGTTTTGAGTGATTAATAGCCGCCCTCATCTTCTCAGCCGGCTATTATAGCGCTCCTATTTTTTTTTTACAATTCAAAGAATTTGAATTGTATTGGGGCGCTGTCTTTTTTACAATTCAAAGAATTTGAATTGTATTGGTGCGCTGTCTTTTTTTTAAGATCTGTTCACACATTTTCATGATTTTGAAGTCAAATTGGAGTAGTGATTTTGGTCACGCCGAAACAGGAAGTGGAGCGAAAAGTCGAGTGGTTTTGCGGCGTGAAATTTTTTCGCTCTAAATTTAAAGTAGAGTGAGAGAACGGTGTTTGAACAAAAATTCGCTTTCTCGCTAGTGGTTTTTTGTTCACATGCGGCAATTTCACTCTGATTTTTACAGTGTTTTCGATTTTTTGGATCGGATTTTTTTTCGAAATGGTTTTCCCAATCCATTCATAGTCCGTTCTTGGTCTAGTTTTCTGTTTAGTCAATGAAAATTCTTTGAATTGTGTGACAGGACTTGTCCTGCTATGTTTTCTTTACTTCGTCGAACTTTTTTTCGCTTTACCATTTTGCCGCTTTTTCGACATTTTGCGTGAAATCTTTTTGACTTCTGTAGGCTAGTTTCTCTCTTCTCTCATTCTGCTAAAAGTGAATTTGAACATCATTTGCTCAGCAAAGCAATTCAAAATGAACCGAGTCAGTATAAGAAATTGAAGTCAGAAATAGAAACGGGATAAACCCATAAAGCCCAATTTCAGATGCCCGCTATTTGAACGTTGTTCCTATAAGTCTTGGTTACGATCTCTTATGCTTATTGGTATTGATAGTAGCCCCTGTAGCCTCTCTCTAAGAAACAGAAGTATGTTCAACTACGAAATGCCATCAAAATATATCGGACTTAAAAAATGTTTTTGTACAAAAATTTTTTTTTTTCAATATCTTCTATTCTTTCAATCCCAATCATGCTTATTGGAATCAACGGCGGCTATTTTCCGGCAATCTGCCGGGTATGTTCTAAATTTCTCTCTCATTCGCAATTGTAAACAGCTGAACTCAATTGGAGGTAGTTTTCTACTAAAATTCAAATTAAAAGACGAAATTAGTGTCATTTATCACTATGAATCTTAATATTGTAAGATCTTAACCTCTAATGTCGTCATTTAAAGTTCCTTAGTGGGCCACCCGCCCCCTCCGTCGACTGAAGCAGGCTGCAATAGATTTAGAGCTCCCACTAGTTGTTCGAGAGCAATTTTTCAGATATTAGTCGGTTCTTTCAAAACAGTAGATGATTTCGTATTTTTCAATCGTTTGTTGCTTTAAACTGAAAGTATGGCTGACTTAAAAAGCTTATCATGTAATGATGAATTCTATGGGGATCTCGATATTAACTTTGGGCTTAAAGAACGAATTTTGCTTTTCAACTTCCGATTTTTGTTGCCTCTGCGTTTCTAGTTATTGCTTCCATTCAAAGTTTTAAGCTTGAATGAAAGATATGTTTGATATGCAATTATGTTAGTATCCAAATAAAACAAATGAGGTAAGATGAGGCAACATTTAACTTAAGTGTATGAGGCGTGAGACTTTCTTTTAGAGAGGAAGCCGTTTAAGCGTGAGAAATCAGAGCAGCGTTATGAAGAACGGAGTCTGAAGCAGGAGCCAGTTGAGAATCCATTACGACACAGAGAACAGAGATCACCGAGTTCATCAAAAGTTGTGGAAAAGCGAACGCGAAAAGAAATGCCAAAAGTGCACTTGTCAAGCAGGAGCGCTCGAAATGATCAGGAGCCTTCAGATCATATGTATCGTGCAAGTGATCAACAGCCGCCAATTTCCAGTCGTGATAGAAAGGATAAGAATTATTTGACAAACGAAAAAGACAGACGCTCAGCCTCACGAGACGCTAGCAGTCAGTCTGAAATAGAGGAACCGAAATCTGAAGTCAAACGTCTCGAAGCGCGGGAGTCGAAGTTTGATCAAAAAAGAAGCGAAGATCTTTATAGTAACTCAGAAAAAGACTTCAAAGAGAAGAAATCGAAGGAATGTGTTAATGATAAAGTTGAAGTAAAAACTCCACCTATAGAGGTCGAGGATGCATCTGTAAATGCCTCAACTGAAGAGTACCAGCAAAGTAGTAACAAAGAGACCACCACTGATGAAAGTAAAATGGACATCTCCATTGACACAGATTCTAGTCCTAAAAAGGAAAAGGAGAAAGCGAAGAAAGAAGCAGAAGATTTAGAAGAAGGCGAAATTTCAGATGACTCGGACTCCTCGTACAAGCCACCGTCAGAAATTGGATCGCCGACCTTTTCTAAATCAGCGACAAAAGAATCTTCGCCGCCCTTGAAAGCTACTAAACTGCACAATGATTTGTCCAAGTTAAAGGCTGAGTTTCCACCAGCTCCTCCCCCTCTTCCTCCTTTGAAGAAGAAGCGGAAAAAGGGAAAGCGCTCAAGCGAGTCAAGCAGTTCGGAATCAGACGACAGTGATGACAGTCTTATCGAGCGTCTCACCAAAAAGGATACCAAGAGCCGTCCTACGACCCGACCACCACCTATTCAGAACTACCCTTCAAATGAAATGATGATGATTAATAATGACTACAGCAGACCACCGCCGACTTTTGGGGGTGGAGGTGAAGGTGGGGGATATATGTACAGTGCCATTGTGGACGATCGTGACGAGAGAAAGCGAGGCAGCTTTGGTCCGCCTCAGATGATGAGTAAAGTGGTATCTGAAAAAGAGATGACCGCCATGATGTCGAGACAGTCACAAAGAGGTGGTCGCAATAAAGACTCCTGGGTTAGTGTATCGATTTCACTCAGAATTAGCGTTTGTTGCAGTGATCCACTGCGAATTAACAGTAGGTAAAGTTGCTAATTAGTTTTAATTAGAACCGAAGCAATTTACAAAACATTTTTTTTTAAATCCGAGCAAAACCTTTCATTTTTAATAAACTTTTAGTTAAGGTTAACATTTTCCGAAGAAGTTGAAATGCAACTTATTAGTCAATCCGAAAAAAGTCTTATTTTATTGAAACGATTCGAGAAAAATTAACAGTGAATAGTCTAATAGATTTTTGTGATCGCACTAGAACGGGGCAAGTATGAGTCTACGTGATCGGTATAAGGTAGGAATGTCCTGTTCTTTTACCTCTTGTTGTCGCTCTGTTCTTACCACCAACAATCCTTTCTACTCCGTTGCAATTCGTCCCTATCCCAGACATTCAAGATCTCGTCAAAGTAGTACAGACCCTGACTCCTACAATACACGGAACTGCATTCGTTCTGAGAGAGTTCCTCGCCAGTACAAAGAAGATGAGCAAGTAAGCATCTATGAGTCTACTCATCACTCTAAGAGAACACCTCTAAGAGGGTGACTAACAAAAAGACAAGATTCTACTAAAGTGTCATCATTTATAGATAGTCATAATCATTTATGAAACTTCGCCCTTTCTAATGTTTTCCTTTTGTTTACAGGCAATAGTTAAGGTTCTTAGCTGAGTTAAGGCTTTATTTGAGGTTCGTTGCAATTATTTGGTCCTGTTTTCAGCCTTTATTGATCTGATGGATTTGACTTATTTCCTGACTGACTTTTTTGGAATATCTTATAGAATTCGAAATTACTTCAATCGGTAGTTGCTCTAAGACGAGAAGTGTGCACCAATCATTCTTTGTCTTTCTATGCAATTTATTGATATTGATTGATATTGATATTTATTGATTTTTAGGCTCTTGCCTTCTTCCTGTATTCCCCCAAGTTTTCATCATGAAATTGGCCTCATTAATAGTCGTCTCATCTCAGCCATTATAGATAATTTTACTCAATCTCAGTTGCTAGTATGATTTTGAAGCATATTTATCAATTTTAGGCGATTGACTAGAATTTTATAATTGACTTTTTTATACATAATAATTCCTGTTTTGTTGGGTTTTCAATTTTCTCCGCAATATGCATGTTCTTGCTCTAGAAGTTTAAAATTTTTGCTTTGATTTTTAATCAATATAATTGCTGTTTTTGAAGACTTCTTTGTGGAGCACCGTCTTTCGCCAGGTTTCTTTCAATCTTTCTGGGGTGTTCTTTCAATGTCCCTAATCTTGTGCTGTATTATTTCTTTGTGAAGAGCAGGATACCTAAGGACAATTTTAGTTTGTAGCTAGAATGATGAAGAGATTTTCACTCATCGTGTTGTTAACGTTTTTCATCTGAAAGGTTTCGAAAAAAAGGGCCACTTCTCAGAATTTTTTCAATTTTTTCGTAATTCAGGTCTTTTTCTGAACCGTGAAATAATAGTTGCCAGATAAGGCATAAGCATTGTAGGTATCCTGTCTGAAAAAACCCTCAATTAATATGAAATTTATAAACAATATTTTTGAAAAATATCTTTTTTTTCGGTATCTAGATCAAAGCCTTTTCCTGACCGTAAAAAGTATTTTAAAGTTAATATTGGCTCGTTTTGCAGGAGTTTTATTCAGAAAGTTTTGCGAGAAAATTTTGACTATCTGTAAACTCTTGATGGTTTTCTCAATAAGTTGGTCTTCTTACTCTTTCGACCCGATTTTTGTTTAACAATTTAAGAAACTTGTTTTTACAGCAGACTGAGGTCGTTTTTTGTAAAAATTTAATTGCTTCTTTAATTTTTTTTAATATCTTCTATAAATAGAATATCGACAATTACGAAACTCTTACAATACAATTCAGAAACTTCAGTACAAATGAAAAACGATAGAATTTTCTCAGCACGAATTGATTTTTTGTGCAGTAATGGAACACACGTGGTCGAACGAGATGTATTTCACAATGAATTCGAGAAATTTGGAAAAATTTTTGAGCTTCTAATTTTGCAATCTGTAAAGAGATTATATTAGTTTTCTTTTTAAATACTGACATTGATTAGCTATTAATTCAGTTTCTGACAGCAGTTAATCTAGCCTAATGAAACCAAGATCATTCCCGATCCTGCCGTATATAGACAGTTTGTTTGAGGATGTGCGATTTTGTTCATTTATTAATTGTTCTCAAACGAAGTTTGTAGCAATTATATTACTCCTACTGCCTTTTTTATGCAATGGGTCGTCTGGCCCATTTGACTTTTCGTCCTTAAAAATGGGATAAACAGGTAGCGCCCAGAGGTCATTAAGTTCTCTTGGAGCCTTTGAGTTCACTGGTCTCGAAGTATGCGATTCACAGAAACTTTTTTGTAAACGACGACCCTCACAACCCCCCCCCCCACCCCAACATCAGCCCCCCGCCCCAATTCACCCCCAATTCCCACCCCTCAGGCAAAGACCCCCTCCACCGTTGTCACAGCCCCCCCCCCCCCACCGGTGCACCCCCCCCCCCCCGCGCTCACCTCACCCCCTTCAATTAAGCTAAAGCTAGCCTCACTAAACCGACGTTAGTCGGCTATGTTATACATGCTTCTCCTGCACGAAATTTGAATCAATTCGTGTAGTCGTGACTGCAAACATTTTGCTTGACCGTTTTTAGCTTTCCGAGTGACGTTTGTCTGAGACTTTTTTAATTGCCCTTGAACGAAGTTCATAGCAATTATTTTAAACGTGTTGGTCTTTGTTATGCAAATTTTTCGCTTGACCATTTTGCGCTTTTGTTCTAGAACATTCTTTGACTTCTAAAGTGACTTTTTTACGCTTTCGATCTTCATTTTTGAGTGATCTCTATTCTCACTGAAGTAAAGCTTGTTGCTATTATAAAATCGATTGCAGCAAGTGTAAAATAAGGCCCTGGTAGCCGAGTTGGAAGTGCATCTGGTTAAGGATCGGGAGATAAATGGTTCAAATCTAGGAGGGAGAAAATTTTTTTCTACCCGCCCGTCGTTCGAGAGCAATTCTTCCGGCATTAGTCGGTTTATGTTTTTAAGATCTATTCACGCTTTTTTCGGCGTTTCCACGTCAGTGAGAAGTCAAATTAGAGTGGTGATTTTGGTCACACAGAAATAGTAAAGGGAGCAAAAAATAAAAAATAAAAATAAAAAGTAAAAAATCAAATAAAATTTGCGCCAAATTTGGTTTCATTTCAATTTTAAAGTTTTGCAATTATACGGATCCTATTGTTTTTTTGGTTAGTGCGATTTCTTACTTGATAGTTTCTTTCCTAACCAATTTGACCTTAAGAACGAAACGGGATAAACGTTTAAAGCTCGAGTGCTTTAAATTTTCGACGCAGTTCTCTTCGAGATGTGCTAGAAGCAAAGTCTACTTTTCACCTAAACTATTGAAGAGGTATAATTGACAAATTTGGTAGGTTAGTTGGTAGGTTTAAGTGACACATTTTGATAGTTTGGGACCAACCGCACTACTCCCACGTTTCCCTCTTTCTAGCGATGCCTGCCTCCCCGCCTTTTAGCTTGGGCTGCTTAAGCGAAAGCCGACCTCACGTCATTATAGTCAGCAGTGCGTTAGACCTTATTCGGTTGCTTAAAAATGTTTAGTCTCACGCCTGTTTTTCATTCAATCACAAAATCTTTGAAAGTGTTTAATAGCCGCGTCAGCAATTCCAGGCGGCTATTATTGCGGTCCTAGTTTTTTTTACAATTCAAAGAATTTGAATTGTATTGGGGCGCTGTCTTTTTTAAGATCTGTTATAATCCTAAAATAGTGGAGGAACGTTTTGTCTGATGAGTAGTTGGATGGCGTTTAAATGGATTTCCACTTCGAGTAGTTTCCGGAATTCTTCCGGCTATGTTTGCGGCGTAAAATTTTTTCGCTCTAATTAATAGCCGCCCTCATCTTCTCAGCCGGCTATTATAGCGCTCCTATTTTTTACAATTCAAAGAATTTGAATTGTATTGGGGCGCTGTCTTTTTTTTTAAGATCTGTTCACACATTTTCATGATTTTTGAAGTCAAATTGGAGTGGTGATTTTGGTCACGCCGAAACAGGAAATGGAGCGAAAAAGCGAGTGGTTTTGCGGCGTGAAATTTTTTTGCACTAATTTTTAACTAGAGTGAGAAAACGGTGTTTGAACAAAAGTTCGATTTTTTTGCGGCGTGAATTTTTTTCGCTCTAAATTTCAAGTAGTTTGAGAAAATGGTGTTTGAACAAAAATTCGCCTTCTCGCTAGTGGTTTTTTGTTCACATGCGGCAATTTCACTTTGATTTTTACTCTTTTTTCGATTTTTTGGATCGGATTTTTTTCTAAATGGTTTTTCCAATCCATTCATAGTCCGTTTTAGGTCTAGTTTTTTTTAGTCAATGAAAATTCTTTGAATTGTACGTCAGGACTTCTCCTGCTATGTTTTTTACTTCGTCGAATAAAAAAATGTTTCGCTTTACCTCATTTTTCGCTTTTTCAACATTTTGCGTGAAATCTTTTTGACTTCTCTAGGCTAGTTTCTCTCTTCTCTCATTCTGCTAAAAGTGATTTTGAACATCAGTTGCTCAGCAAAGCAATTCAAAATGAACATAGTCAGTATAAAAAATTGAAGTCAGAAGTCGAATTGGGATAAACCCATAAAGCCTAATTTTAGATGCCCGCTATTTGAACGTCGTTCCTATAAGTCTTAGTTACCATCTCTAATGCTTATTGGTATTGATAGTAGCCCCTGTAGCCTCGCTCTAAGAAACAGAAGTACGTTATGTTCAACTACGAAATGCCATCAAAATAAATCGGACTTACAAAATGTTTTTGTACAAAATTTTTTTTTTAAATCTTCTATTTCAATCCCAATCATGCTTATTGGAATCAACGGCGGCTATCTTCCGGCAATCTGCCGGGTATGTTTTTGAAGCAGAGTGAGAATACAAAGTTTGAACAAAAATTCACTTTCTCGGTAATGGTTTCTTGTTCACATGCGGCAATTTAACTTCGATTTTTACTGTTTTTCCAATTTTTGATCAGATTTTTATTCTAAATGATTTCACCAATCCATTCGCAGTTCATTCTAGATCTAGTTTTTTTGTTTGAACTAGATTTCCATTTCGCCAATGGTTTTTTGTTCACATGCGGGATTTTTACATTGATTTTCTGTTTTTATCTGATTAATTGCTCTTGAACGAAGTTCAGAGCAATTATTGTAAACGTGTGTCTTTTTTATGCAAAATTTTCGCTTGAGTTTTGACTTTTTGAGTGGCTTTTACGCCCTTGACTTTTTGCCTTTCGCGTGATCTAAAATTTTCTCTCAATCACAATTTCAAGCCGCTGAACTCAATTGGAGGTAATTTAATACTAAAAGTCAAATGAAAAGTGCGCCGAAACTGGTGCCATTTTTACTTTAAATCTTAATAGTGGTATGTTTTAACCTCTAATGTGGTTATTTGAAGCCCACTATTGAACTTCTTAGTCCCATTTAGGCTCCCCTTCCCTCCCTCTCCCCCCCTTCGACTGAAGCAGGCGGCAATTGATTAGAGCTCGCACTAGTCGTTCGAGAGCAATTGTTCCGACGTTTAGTCGGTTATGTTTTTTTTGTAAATGATTTTCTCAATCCATTCATAGACCGTTCTAGGTCTATTTTTCTCTTTAGTCAATGAAAATTCTTTGAATGGTACGTCAGGACTTGTCCTGCTATGTTTTTTTAATCAATTTTATTGGAGTGAATTTTGAAGCGGGAAATGGAACATGAAAAAATTTGGAGGGACTTTGTTGATGAACAGAATGGAGAGTGGAGCGAAAAGAGGGTTTTTTTGTTCATATCGCTGTTTTCTAGAGAGCGAGAAATTGAGGTGAAAAAAAATTCTGTAAGCGAGCGAAATTTTTTTTTCACTTGCGGCATTTTCAAGCATTTTTTAAATTTATTTTTGGTTAAGAGGTTTGGTTATGATGTTGTTTTACTTTAAGGCTGGTTTTGGTTTTGATTTGAGGATTTCTGGAAAATCATATGAATTTTATGCTATTCCGGAGGCTTTACATGTATTTTGCTGATTTTCGCGCTAATTTTTTGCGTTGTTGGACGGCAGTTTTGTTTTACTGGCTCAAATGGGTATTGAAAAGACTCTTTTACTTGAGCAAATTTTTAGATACTAATTGGGTACAGTTTTGTGGATATGAATCATTTTGTGAAATATGAGGAAAAATGGCGAAAATTGGAACTATTTTTCTTAAATTTTTGCCGTTTTTCGGTTTAGACGAGTTTCTTCGCCTATTATGACTTGCCTATTGCTTTGCGATTATCTGGATACTCTATTAGCCGAAAAAATTTTTTCTTAGGATTTATATGCTTTTGATAACATTAAAAGTTTTTAACTTTTTCCAGTTTTTTTAGTGCAAATTGTTCTTCAGAGCTTTTTTTCATAATTTGGCCTCAAGGATTTTAAAAAATTCGCATATGTGGTTTTTGTAAGTATTAGTTGTTTTGATGAAGTAGTTTTTGGGCAGAGATAGTTATTTCGGGATGTCAATTTAGAACAAAACTTGATCAGATTTTTTAAATCATATTTTAACAGATTTGATTTTATTGCTTTCATTTTTGTTTTATGGTTTTGTTTGAGATAATCCTAAATTAATGGAGGAACGTTTTGTCTGATGAGTAGTTCGATGGCGTTTAAATTGATTTTCACTTCGAGTCGTATCCGGAATTCTTCCGGCTATGTTTTTAAGATCTATCTGTTAACATTTTCATGATTTTTGAAGTCAAATTTGAGTAGTGATTTTGGTCACGCCGAAACAGGAAATGGAGCGGAAAGCGAGTGGTTTTGGGGCGTGAAATTTTTAGCTCTAATTTTTAAGTAGGGTGAGAAAAGGGTGTTTGAACAAACATTCGCTTTCTCGCTAGTGGTTTTTTGTTCACATGCGGCAATTTCACTTTGGTTTTTACTGTTTTTTCAATTTTTTTTTGTATCAAATTTTTGTCTAAATGCTTTTCCCAATCTATTCATAGTTCATTCTAGGCGTAGTTTTTTGTTAGAAGCAAATTTACATTTCTCGCTAGTGGTTTCTTGTTCTCCCTAGCTGCATTTTGACATTAATTTTCTGTTTTTTTTTGTTTTTTTATCTGATTTTTTTTAGAAACGGTTATACTAATTCACTCATAGTTCGTTCGAGGTCGAGATTTTTGTTTAGCTATTGAAAATTCTTTGAATTGTACGCCAGGACTTGTCCTGCTATGTTTTTTTGTTTTGTCTAACAGTTTTTTGTTTCGTCTTACCCTGACTTTCAATGACTTCAGTGACTTCTACTGCTTTGCAGTTAAAATTTGTCTGCGTGACATCATTTCTGATCTTAGGTCGATTGCATGACTTACCTCACTAAAAATGACTTCTGGACTCACATATGGAACTTCAAATTTTTTGAACATTCACTAATTAAAGGTCAGTAGTGTGCATAAGTAGTGCCAAACTTATATGCCCTAAATCCTGAGTAATAGAATCTTGAGTTTTAAAATCGAATATTGATTGTGAAAAAGCTCCATTAGGGCTTTTTCCTTGTAGAGCAAATGTGTCTCATAAAAATGACAGTCCGAATCTAACCCAAAAACTCTAGTGGTCTATTAAAAAGCTGGTGGTCGATCTGTCGATCTTATTTCTTTATTTGTTTCAATTCATGGTAGGCCACAAGCGTCTACCGGGGCTGTTTTCCGGCAATCTGCCTGCTATGTTTCTTAATGCAGGCTGTAGTTCCCCTTTTTAACCACCATTGGAACATTTTGTTTGATCAAATTAAGGAATTGAACCTGTTCCCGTCAAAAGCTGCGTAATGCTACCTTGAATGAGAACATTTTGTGCTGGATATGAGTAGTGGGAATTGTCAAAAATTATCAATCAAAGAGTTCACAAGGGTCAGGTAGTTCTTGGTCATATTTCAAAAATTTTCACCTGCCCATTAGACCTTTTAAATATCGATAATTCGTCTATTGTCTAATCTCTGGAAGCCAAAAGTGTTATTTGTAACCCACAGCGACTCGGGTTGTTGGTTCAAAGCTTACGGGCAGGGCACATGCCAAGTTTTATCCAGAGAGCATTTTAACGAGCTGCGTTGTTATTTTCTACACCTAATTAGAATAAATGTATTAATGTTTAACAATGGTTTTGACACAAGTGTGCTTCTCTTGCCGATGTTTTTCAACATATCTCTCCACGTCTTGTAACCTACAACCGCCTTCTAGATTACGCAAATTTTAGTCAGATGAATTAATAGGTCAAAAAAGACCAAACGAAGCTTCGTAACTGCCAAAAACTTGGTTCAAGTCCGATAATAGAGATCTCTAGTATTGGACTTAAACCAAGTTTTTGGCAGTTACGAAGCTCCGTTTGGTCTTTTTTGACCTATTAATTCATCTGACTAAAATTTGCGTAATCTAGAAGGCAGTTGTAGGTTACAAGATTTGCAGGGATATGTTGAAAAATATTTTTCAATTTGGAAGCATAAGTATTGATGTTTTCTGTCTTATCAATAGTAAGCTGTGTTTAAATACTCCTTGATCAGTATGTGATCTGGTTTTTCAAGCACAATGTATAAAAGAAGTTTTCTGTTTTAGAGAGCTTTATCCCCGGAATTCCATGAAAAGGGAAAGTGGTCGCCGCCACCAATGATATACGAGAAAGCGATGCCCAAAATAAGACTCTCTGCGAATGAAAAAGATGCAATGCGGCGATCCAAGCCAAAACATCAAGAGCTCCCTCCGCCTCCGCCACTTACTAGGAAAGTTCCTTACCCTCCACCTCCGATGGCATCGTTAGATGACGATCCCTCTTCGGGTAGTGATTCGAACCAAAGTAGCAGCTCAGACGAGTCGACCAGTAGCTCTAGCTCGGGTCAGTCGACAAGGAAGTCTAAGAAGAAGGCTAAAAAACAATCAAAGAGGTCTACGCCTGGGTCTACTGAACGTCATCAGCGCAAACTACATCACAATAGTGGCAGCAAGCATGAAGTAAATACCTCGTATCGAAGCAGTTCTAAAAGGTCACATGAAATGAGTTCAAGTAAAAGCAGTAGTGGTAGACATTATGATGTTCAGAAATGGGCATCAGCTAGCAATTACAGTTCGAGGTATGAAGATACAAGCAAGCATACGGATGAAGATCAAAGGTGTTCATCACAGGCATCGAGTGACGAGGTTCTTGTCAGCAATAGTCACACGCCGCCAAGAGGCAGATAGACACTTTGGATTGCTACACTTACATGCTCTGAATTTTCAGTTGAACTGTTAAATTATATCAAACTTGTGCTCGCTATATGGATTTTAGAGTAGTATTTATCTCAAATCTATCTATTCTGTTTGCGCTTCGTTTTGTTGAGGGTGTATAGTCAAATGACGTGACATTGTTCGTTAGTTTGACTTGGTTTGATTTGTTCAAGTTCGCGCTCGTAAGTTTGCCTTTGACTTATTTTATCCTTGCATTTGCTCTCACGTTTCCTTGAATATCAACGCAATAATAAGTGTAGGCTTAATTATCGACTGTAAAGATTTCAGCCTTAACCACCTACTGATTTCTTTTTTGTCAATGGAATGATAGTTTCACTATTTGATATTATATGGTTCTCAAGTGGGAATGCAGCTTGGACTCCTGGTCAATTAAAATTTATTTAGCCTTTTTGATAACTTTTCAGGGGTGCATGCACAACAATGTTCAGGTACTACTCAACCAAGACCTTGAGAGGATTTGACTCTTACAAGTACCGTGCCTTAGACACCAGCCCCCTATCCATATATGTCATGCATCCGTTTTGGGACAGAACCGTCACCTTAGCACCCCTTTGGCTAGCCCCCAATATGCTCACGTTCCTGGGATTTCTCTTGGCAGCCAGCAATTTCTTAATCACGTGCTATTATGATTGGTATTTCTACGCTAGCTCACCAACCCACCCAGAAGTTAATCCTATTCCGAGATGGGTGTGGTTTGTGTTGTTAGTGTTCCACTTTGGATCGCATACGTTGGATGGAATAGATGGAAAACAGGCTAAAAGGACGAAAACGTCGTCTCCATTAGGTGAGCTCTTTATTTCAGCAATTTTTATTAAATAGCTGTTTAGCTGAGTGATATGATTTGCCCTCGGTTTTAAATTAAAATTTTACTTAAAATGAATTATCCCGTGTATGCTGATCATTTATTATAGCTGCGAAGCTGTAAGCTGAGCGTAGCTATATTGCGGTGCTCTTGGTTTTTTACAATTCAAAGAATTTGAATTGTATTGGGGCGCTGTCTTTTTTTTAAGATCTGTTCACACATTTTCATGATTTTTGAAGTCAAATTGGAGTAGTGATTTTGGTCACGCCGAAACAGGAAGTGGAGCGAAAAAGAGAGTGGTTTTACGGCGTGAAGTTTTTTCGCTCTAAATTTAAATCTAAAGTGGAGTGAGAAAACGGTGTTTGAACAAAAATTCGCTTTCTCGCTAGTGGTTTTTTTGTTCACATGCGGCAATTTCACTTTGATTTTTACTTTTTTTTCGATTTTTGGATCGGATTTTTTTTCTAAATGGTTTTCCCAATCAATTCATAGTCCGTTCTAGGTCTAGTTTTCTGTTTATTCAATGAAAATTCTTTGAATTGTACGTCAGGACTTGTCCTGCTATGTTTTTTTTACTTCGTCGAACAAAAAAATATTTCGCTTTACCTCATTTTGCCGCTTTTTCAACATTTTGCGTGAAATCTTTTTGACTTTTCTAGGCTAGTTTCTCTCTTCTCTCATTCTGCTAAAAGTGATTTTGATTATCAGTTGCTCAGCAAAGCAATTCAAAATGAACAGAGTCTGTATAAAAATTGAAGTCGGAAATAGAAACGGGATAAACCCATAAAGCCCAGTTTTAGATGCCCGCTATTTGAACGTCGTTCCTATAAGTATTAGTTACCTCTCTCTAATGCTTATTGGTATTGATAGTAGCCCCTGTAGCCTCTCTCTAAGAAACAGAAGTATGTTCAACTACAAAATGCCAGCAAAATAAATCGGACTTAAAAAATGTTTTCGTACAAATTTTTTTTCAATATCTATTCTTTCAATCCCAATCATGCTTATTGGAATCAACGGCGGCTATTTTCCGGCAATCTGCCGGGTATGTTTTAATTTTTTAGTTTTTTATTGTACCCGTTTTCGTTGTTCCTTCTGCCTTTTTTTCTAGTGTCAACAATTATAGCTCTCATTTGCTATTTTTTCTTGCTAACGGCAGACAGTTGGACCTGGTTACGTGTTTGAATATACTGGTACGTTTATCTCTTGCCGCTTTGTTTCCAAGACATTAGTGAAATTGGAATTTCTCATGTATCTTATTTTTAAATTACACTATCTTCATTGGTCTTCTAATTTTGATTTGAGGACGCTTCTATTGAGTGCTAATTTAGATGGTGCTATAGGGTTTAATGTCTTTGACACCACTGATTTTCTTTAAAAAGCTGAATTAAAGTTATTTCTTTTTAACAATTTTTATTTTCGTTTTTCTGTATGTACGATTTTATGCCTTGATAACCACTGAGAGTTGATCTTATTGATAGCCAGGCTTTATCCAATTCCTCTGTTGTAATTCAGGTGTTGTGCTATGCTTTCACTTCGTCAAATTTGTTTCGCCTTACCTTGGTTCACAGCTTTTTCATCATTTTGCTTTAAATCTTTCCAGGCTAGTTTTACTTTTCTCTCAATCTGCTTGAAAAGCTTTTATGCAGCAGTTAGTCAGCAAAATATTTTAACTTGAACAGATTCAGTATTTTGGAAAATTGAAATCAAAAATAGAAACGGTATTATACCCATAAAGACCAGTTTGAGATGCCCAGTATTTAATCTTTGTTTTAATGAATTTTACACCAAGACTATTGTTCATTGGTATTGATAGTATCTTCTTTACTATACTTCTGGGGTAATAAAACTGCAATGTTCTATTCCGTCTATCTTTTTCTTCAGAGGTGTTGTTCAAATTCAGCTGTCATGAAACTACATTCACATCAGATGGATAATAAAGATTTCCTTGTAGCGAAACATCGTAAAAATCCGGTGGTTTATTTGTTGTGATTAATAGCCGCACAGCGATAGCTGGGGCTATTATTGGCCTTCTCTTGGTTTTTTACAATTCAATGAATTTGAATTGTATTGGGGCGCTGTCTTTTTACAATTCAAAGAATTTGAATTGTATTGGGGCGCTGTCTTTTTTTACGACTCGAAGAGGAGTATTGGAGAAGTCCTTTTTTTAATCAATTTTATTGGAGTGATTTTTGAAGCGGGAAATGAAACGCGTGAAAAAATTTGGAGTGATTTTGGTGCTGAACAAAAGTGAAGAGCGGAGCGAAAAGAGTGGTTTTTGTTCATACCGCTGTTTTTGAGAGAGCGAGAAATTGATGTGTGAAAAAACTTTCTCTAAGCGAGCGAAATTTTTTTGTTCCGTGCGGCATTTAAAGCAGTTTTTTTCCAACTTTTGATGGTTATGAGGTTTGATTATGATATTGTATTAGTTTTAGGCTTGTTTTGATAGGAATTGAAAGTTTCAAGTTGTTAATTAGAGTTTAATGATAATTTGTAGGTTTTTGATCAGTTTTGTTGATTTTTAGACGAAATTTAATGATTTTTTGCCTATTTTTTTGTTTTAATGCTTAAAGTGGGATTTTAATAGAAGCTTGTTACTTAAGAAATATTCAGATACCAATTGACTCAAATTTTCTCGGTATAAAATATGTTTTTTTAGTAAAATTGACAGAAAAATTGAGAAATTTTGAACCAATTTTCTGCATCTTTTTTGCAGTTTTTATTTTTTTTGCAGTTTTTCTTTTTTTTTAAATCTTAAAAAAGTTTCTTAGCCTATTACTACTTGCCCATTATGTTGCGAGGTTTTCATTGCTCTAATTGGAAAGGAACTTTACTCGGCTCTACGTTTCCTTGTACTATTTAAAAAAAACTCATTTAGTTTTTCTGTTTTCTTGTTCAATTTGTTTTTGAATGCGGTTTCTATTCCTTATTTTTTATGGCATTTGTGGAGGTTCAGGGTTCACAATAGTTGTTCTAATTGTTTAGTCATAAGTATGGACAATTTTCGCCTTCGAGTCGTTTCCGGAATTTTTTTTTAAGATCTGTTCACACATTTTCATGATTTTTGAAGTCAAATTGGAGTAGTGATTTAGGTCACGCGGAAACAGGAAGTGGAGCAAAAAAGCGAGTGGTTTTGCGGCGTGAAATTTTTTTGCTCTAAATTTAAAGTGGAGTGAGAAAACGGTGTTTGAACAGAAATTCGCTTTCTCGCTAGTGGTTTTTTGTTCACATGCGGCAATTTCACTTTTATTTTTACTTTTCGATTTTTGGATCGGATTTTTTTTCTAAATGGTTTTCCCAATCCATTAATAGTCCGTACTAGGTTTAGTTTTCTGTTTAGTCAATGAAAATTCTTTGAACTGTACGTCAGGACTTGTCCTGCTTTGTTTTTTTATTTCGTCATGATTTTTGTTACGACCATATGACGTCACAGCCACTTTTTGTTCATTCGTTCATTCAATTTTATTTGAATTGCATGTGTGACGTCATTTTTCGCTCTTAGTGGAGCGAGTTTTTTTTGTTCATGCGCCTAATTAAATTTTTGGTCACACTTGACTTACCTCACTCTAATAGAAGCAGCAATAACTTATACAGATTTTAAATCAAATTATAACAGATCAGCCTTCAATGAAAAGACGAATTTTTTTGGTCTCTTTTTACTGTTTTTTTAGACTGCCGATCTACAAATATATTGCGGCTATTTTCTGGCAATCTGCCACCTAAGTTTATGTTATTGTTCGACCCCCACTTTAGTGGGGAGGGAGGAACTATATACTCAAATGGGTTTTTTTGTTCAGTCAATTTTGGCCGATCGATATAATCATCGTAGAGAGTTGTGAGTGGTATCATTAGAAAGCCAGTCCAGCGTAGAATAAGGAATTAAAAAGATTTTTCATTTTTCGTTTTTTATAGGGAGTTATCGAGGTTTAAACTTCTGTGAATAATTGCTGTTTTTATTCGCATTTTCGGAATTTTTGACCAAATTTTTGTCAATTTTGCTAATAAAAATGTAAAAATTGTTGACTGTACTGCTTTTTATTTCATCTCTAAAGATAAAAGAGGGTTGCTGAGTTGTTCGATCTGAGTTTTTTTGCTGGAATTTATGCTAAATTTTTCAAAAATCAGACTTTTTCGAGAAAAATAGGACCACATTTGCTTTTTTAGCCCACTTGCTTTAAATTTGCTGGAAGTAGACACCTTAAAACTGCGGTCGAAATCTTCTTAAGCTGAGAAAGGAGCTAGTTGTAATCCCGCTGGCTTTATGAGTCTTCTGGATCAGAATTTAGCAAGTTTTTTGCAAATTTAAACTCGATAATCACAAAAAAGCATTATTTCTTTTTTTGACAAACTGAAAATTTTGTTTAAAAATTGATCTATTGCACAATCATTTGAAGAATTGAATGTTTTATTAGACGCGCAGCAATATCTGGGCTGATCTCACCGTGGATCCTTACGATAAAAATTTTTTAGATTTAAATGGGGCGCGACATTTTTTTCAAAGCATTTCCGCTACGCAAATGTTTATGTAAATTACTGACACGAATTTCAAAGCAGGGCTCGATTAATGTCATGATTTTTTGAACTTTGCCACTATTTTATTTCTCTCAATTTTGGGCGAAGCCTAAAAAAAGAGGCAAATACCAATTCCATGTGAGTAATGCATTATTGTTGGAAACGGTTTTATATTCAACTTATGTTTTCCTTGTTTTGATACTACGCGTTTTCAAATAATTTTTTTTGTTTTCATTTTGGAGCATAATTGCTTTTTTTGAGTCCATTTCTTTTCCTTGTCGAATTATCACATCGTTTGCAAATCTAATTGAAACAAAGCATAGTAGAAAATTTGAACAGCGTTGGAAAAATGCGTGTCTGTATATATTATTTGTTTTTGTTGAATAGTTTATGCTTTTTGGGCTGAGACCAAGCTATCTCGCAAAATTTTGTGGGTTTTTTTGTTTTTTCAATGTTTATCTTTCCTTTTGTTGTTGTCCGCCATTTACTTGATAACGATAGGTCTCAATTGCTTCCCCAGGACGTATAACTCCACCTAGATAAAGATTACAGTATATAGTTGTTTGTTTTAATGATTTCAATTTAAATTTTTCAAAAGTTTTTTTAACTGTTTCTTTTTGCTTTCAGTTTTGTCACCATGTAACTCAATCTCACTGATTATAAGTCTCAAATATGTTTGATGATTCATCCACTTTTATTGCGCTTTGTTATAAGTTGTGACTGATTGCTTCGACCATTTGTTTTCAAAAAAGTTTTCGAGATTTTATATTCTGTTCAATTTTCTGGTTTCTTTTTGTTGTCGTGTCTGCGTTGTCCTTTTATAGCTCGTTGATGTTAGGATGGGGAGAAAAAGATGATTTACAGTTCTTGCGGGTAACATCTTATAAGTATAGTGCCTTGAATAATGTGATGTAAAATTGTTTGAAGTTTTGTCTTCTTTGTGTGTTTGTTATGTATTTGTTATTTTGTGGGGTCGTGGAGTGGTCTCATTATTAATAGGCCCAATTGGCTTCCTGAGGTGTTGCAAATTAATCCATCGCTTTTTGTTGAAATCTTAAATCTGTTATGACTTTTGGAAATATTTGTTTCCAAAACAAATTTGGGTTTTTGAGCTTTGTCATTTTTTAAAATAGAATTTTGGTCGAATTGTAGTTCAGTCTTTGTGAACACAGGTCACAACCTGTTTGCAGTGAGCTATAAATTAACCCTTGTAACAGTTTTAGCTTCAAACTTTTCTTCGGCTTTTTTACTACTTTTACTACGAGACTTCATAAAATTTTTGAGAATTTTATATTTGTACATTTTAGAGGATTTTTGTTTTTTTTTTTGGTTTATAGCAATAATCGTCAGTCCCATGGGCTTTAAAATTTTGCGCAATTGAAGATTGGATTCTGGTATGTCTCAATTGCTTCCTATGGAGATATAAATGAAAATTTCAGTGATTTCATCTATCTAGTGATATCTAGTGACATTAATAACTGTGAAGTTAATTTTTTTTTCACAAATAGAAACGTAGTTTTTAACTTTGCGCCTCTTTGCTATTTTTTCGCTTTTTTGTCGACCCGTTAACCAGTTGCATTGAGAACCGGTCCCATATTTTTTCTAATGAAGTATAGGTTAAACTGTTTTGTTTTGATTTTATCTGACGCGAGTTTGATTTTGTTATTTTTTTTATTGTGGACATCGAGTTGTGGTTGTAAATAATGTTTGTTTTTTGATTTTTTAACGGTCCTTTTTTAGTAGTTCTATTATCAAAAACTTTCATGGGCCCTCTAGCGTGGCATTATTATATTCCATTTGTTGTTTATTGGACGATATCTATGTTTTTGATCTCTTCATCATTTGGTAGCCGATTAAGATGAGAAAATGGATGAGCGGGGTCAGAACATCATATGCATACGCACATTACCGAGCCTCCTTGTTAGCGGTGTAGGATTGCCTTCGTGGCGGGAACTTAGGTTGAAGTAGAGTTATTGGTTGAAGTGAAGTGAAATGGCATCCTGTGTGATGATGCTCGTTATCTATTGTAAATATAGACAAAATGAGTGACGTATGTATGTTAGGATGTATGATGTTGTGTCACAGGTGAACTGTTTGATCACGGCGTGGACAGTCTCTCTACAGTGTTCATGCCAGTGGCCATATTCTCTGCATTTGGGAGAGACCATGTCCATGGAGGGGGAACAGTGGAAATGCATGTGATCACGTGGTGCATATTCTTTACGTTCGCACTTTCCCATTGGGAGAAGTACAACACACAGGTCAGTACAGTTTTTGCGTCCTATTTTACCCGGAAATTTACTAATAAAAAACAAAAATTCGATGTTTAGTAGTATTTTTTACTGTAAACTTTGCTAACCTTAAATTAGAATGTTCAAGTTTTGATTTATTATAGCTGCGAAGCTGCAAGCTGAGCGAAGCTATATTGCGGTGCTCTTGGTTTTTTACAATTCAAAGAATTTGAATTGTATTGGGGCGCTGTCTTTTTTACGACTCGAAGAGGAGTATTCGAGAAGTCCTTTTTTAATCTATTTTATTGGAGTGATTTTTGAAGCGGGAAATGAAACGCGTGAAAAAATTTGGAGTGATTTTGGGGCTGAACAAAAGTTGAGAGCGGAGCGAAAAGAGAGTGGTTTTTGTTCATACCGCTGTTTTTGAGAGAGCGAGAAATTGATGTGTGAAAAAATTTTCTCTAAGCGAGCGAAATTTGTTTGTTCACGTGCGGCTTCTAAAAGCAGTTTTTTTGCAACTTTTGATGGTTATGAGGCTTGATTATGATATTGTATTAGTTTTAGGCTTGTTTTCATAGGAACTGAAGGTTTCAAGTAGTTAATTCTGAGTTTAGTGCTAATTTGGATGTATTTGATCAGTTTTGCTGATTTTTAGACGAAATTTAATGATTTTTCGCCTGTTTTTTGTATTAATGCTTTAAGTGGGAATTGAATGGAAGCTTGTTACTTAGCGAATATTCAGCTAACAATTGACTAAAGTTTAATTGGTGTAAATCATTCTTTTCGGAAAATTGACAGAAAAATTGAGAAATTTTAAACTATTTTTCTTTTTTTTTGCAGTTTTTCTTTTTTCTTGTTCTTAGACAAGTTTCTTAGCCTATTATGACTTGCCCATTGTTTTTGCGAGCTTTCCATTGCCCTAATTGGAAAGGAACTTTACTCGGTTTTATGTTTCCTTGTACTATTAAAAAAACTCAAGTTAAAAAAAAAACTTAAGTTTTTAGTTTTTTGTTAATTTGTTTTTGAATGCCGTTTCTATTCTTCCCTAATTTTTTTATGGCATTTGTGGAGGTTCAGGGTTCACAATAGTTGTTCAGTTGTTTAGTCATAAGGATGGACATCTTTCTCCTTCGAGTCGTTTCCGGAATTCTTCCGGCTATGTTTTTTTTTAAGATCTGTTCACACATTTTCATGATTTTTGAAGTCAAATTGGAGTAGTGATTTTGGTCACGCCGAAGCAGGAAATGGAGCGAAAAAGCGAGTGGTTTTGCGGCATGAAATTTTTTCGCTCTAATTTTAAAGTAGAGTGAGAATACGGTGTTTGAACAATAATTCGCTTTATCGGTAGTGGTTTTTTGTTCACATGCGGCAATTTCACTTTGATTTTTACTTTTTTCGATTTTTTGGATCGGATTTTTTTTCTAAATGGTTTTCCCAATCAATTCATAGTCCGTTTTAGGTCTAGTTTTCTGTTTATTCAATGAAAATTCTTTGAATTGTACGTCAGGACTTGTCCTGCTATGTTTTTTGTTTCGTCGTCTGACGCTCTTTTTTCGTTTTACATTTGTTCACACAGCAAAGCTGAAAAAGTCAAATTTTCTGAATGACTTCTTCCTCTCACTAACGGCATTTAGCGCGCGTGACGTCATTTCTCACTCGTTTTAGCTAAAGTTTTTAGGTTATTTGCGTGATTAGATTTTGATCATACGTGACTTACCTCACTCAATAAAACGACTTTTGCACTTTAAAACTTAAGTTTAATTTGAATTTGTTTAAGGTCAAAGGAACTCATTTGCGCAGTAAAGGTCCCTTATAAGAGGCTTCTGCGGAATGAATTTTAACAAGCTTTATTAATTTATCGCTGAATGTTTTTTACCTAGTTTTTTTGAGCGGCGTCAATTTTTTTTTTCAATTTCGATCTGTATCTGTTTCTATCTCTATTATATGGCACGGAGGTCTTTTCTTTCGCAGCTATTCCGGCAATCTGCCGGCTATGTTTCTGAATTTTTGTACAAAAATTAACTTGTGATTGAGCACTATTACTGCAATCAAAGCAAAGATTTGTCAAAAGAAGAATGCCGACTAAGAGATGGCCAATGTTTAATTACGGTGGAATAATTTCTGAATAACTCTCTGGTCTCTTTTAACAGAATAAGTTTGGATTAAGGGTTGCTAATTTTGGGATTCCTTAAATAAGTTGTTTCAGGAGTTGTACTTGCCCTGGGGGTACGACCTGGCCCTTTTGGGCATAGCTTTAGTCTACCTCATAAGTGGGGTAGCCGGCATTGGGGTGTGGCAGTACAATGTGTTGCCCGGGTGTTCAGTGGTCTCCTTCTTGACCATCGTAGTGGTCATTGCTAACTTTGTGCTATCTCTTCCAGTGTCATTGAACAACATCTACTACAAGTATTCACCTGTCAATCAGCTCAAATACGGTTTTTGGGATGGCATGGCCCCACTGATGTCAGTTTCACTTTTGGCCACATTCTCAACTGCCTGGCTATTTTGCTCCCAAAACAACATAGCGGAGCTGGTTAGTCGCAGCGAATAATTGCTCACAAATCAAATGTCGGTAATTATTTGGCGCAGGTGCTCTTGATTTTTACAATTCAAAGAATCTGAACTGTATTGGGGCGCTGTCTTTTTTAAAGCCTCGAAGAGGCTTTATAGTTTTTAATTGCTCTCAAACGAAGTTTGTAGCAATTATATTAGTCCTGTCGGTCTTTTTTTATGCGATTTTTCGCTTGACCGATTTTTCGTCTGACGCTTTTGACTTTTCGTCCTCAAAAACGGGATAAACAGGTAGCGCCCAGCGGGCATTAAGTGCTCATAGAGCCTTTTAGCTCTGTTTCAGCTCAAACTGTTTTGGAGACTTATACTTATGGTGTGAAGGGCGGTTCTTAGAGGTTGAAGACACCCCCAATGTTGAACCCCCCTATTGCCCCCACCCCTGTGTTGCCCCCCCCCAATCAGCCCCCAGATTTTTTCAGCCTTAAAAGCCAAGGAACCTCCTCTAGGGTTTGAAAATAGGTTACTGAATAATTTCTAGATTAAATGGAATGTCTTGCAAGATTTTAACATCACGAATTTAAGCATATTTTTGATAGTTTTTTTGCCATTTTTTTCCAATTTTTGACATTTATAGTCATTATTCAGGTTTTTTGAGCCTCAATGGTCAAAAAGCCTCAGTTAGAGTTTGATAATAAGTTACTGGAAAATTTTATTTGGTCATTGTTTAATTTTCAACTTTTTAATATTATAAGTTTAGCCATTTTTTTGTAATTTGTAAATTTTTTGAAGTTTTTTTTTAAATTTTGGTCATTTTTTAGGTTTCTCCTGCCTCAAGGGCCCCGAAACTTCCTTTAGGGTTTGATAATAGGTTACTGTATAGTTTATAGATGTAAGTAATGGAATGTTCTTCAAGATTTTAATATCACGAATTTTAGCTTTTTAAAAATATTTGCATTTTTTCATGTTTTTGAATTTTTCTCGGCAAAAGAGGCCCTGGGGCCTCCTCCAAGTTTGATAATAAGCTGCTGAATAGTTTCTAGAGTTAATGGGATTGTGATCAACATCTTAAATGAATCCAGTCTTAGTAATATTTGGATAAAATGTAAACTTTTCAAATTTTTGGAAAATTTTTTTATGTTCCAAATGTATGAATTTTTATGAGCCTGTGAAACTATTTCAGGCTTGAAACAGGGAAACCGGATAGTCTCTTGAGACAATGAAATGACTCTTAAGATATTAGTGTTTTGTATTCTAGCACGGTTTTGCTAAAATTTTTTCAATATTTTTGATAGCCGCACAGCGATAGCTGGGGCTATTATTGGCCTTCTCTTGGTTTTTTTTTTATTTCGTCGACATGATTTTTGTTACGACCATATGACGCCACACCCACTTTTTGTTCATTCGTTCATGCAATTTCATTTGAATTGCATGTGTGACGTCATTTTTCACTCTTGGTGGAGCGAGTTTTTTCTTGCGCGTGATTAAAGTTTTGGTCATACTTGACTTACCTCACTCTCAAAAATGACTTCCTCACTTTGAAATTGACTTTTATTTACTTTAATTCAAAGAGATATGGTCAAATGGGTGTGTGTCACTCTAATTGAAGGTTATTTGAGATCAACTAATTGAAGCAGCAATAACTTGTACAGATTTTTAATCAAAATATAACAGATCAGCCTTCAATGAGAAGACGAATTTTTTTGGTCTGTCTTTTTTACTGTTTTTTTTTAGACTGGCGATCTACGAATCTATTGCGGCTATTTTCTGCCAATCTGCCAGCTATGTTTTGTCCTTTTCTGAGTTTAATGACCATTACTGGCCAACGAAACTTTTCAAGTCTCAGAGATGGGTTTTTTGACCGAATTTTCGAGACAGAAAATGGTTTTGAACTTTTTTATTGAGAAATTGAAAACTTTTTTTGATTTTGTCTTTCAGTTTTCTTCTATATGATTTATTTATTAACAAGGTTAGAAAACTAGAAGTTGAATTGTCGAATCCAATTATGGAAGATATTCCTGTCTGTTTCTCTCTCTTTCGGTTAGGTTTCCTTTCCTCGTTCACGTTTTATCTCTCTCTCCTCTCTCTTTGTTGATGCCGCATTTCAGCTGCTGTTATGTGGCGTAATGTCATCATCTCTGATCCTCATTATCTATGAGTTATAGTTGAAATGTTTATCATAAATGATCTAACGGGTACTTTTTTAGGAAACTATTGTTAATTGCTCTCAAAATCAATTTGTAGCAAATATGTTAAGCTTGTTTGTCTTATGCAGTTTTTCGCTTGGTCGATTTTTCGTCTGACCCATTTGACTTTTGTCTTCAGAAATGGTATAAAGAGGTAGCGCCCTGAGGGCACTAAACCGTGGCTAGCTGTTGACGAAGCCAACCGCTTGCCGATCGTTTGAAAGCAATTCGCCCGACGTTAGTCGGTTATGTTATTTATAGCTGCGAAGCTGTAAGCTGAGCGGAGCTATATTGCGGTGCTCTTGGTTTTTACGACTCGAAGAGGAGTATTGGTTTTTCTTAAGGTTTTTTTTAAACGGACGGAAGTGTTATTTGATCTGGCGGCGTTTTGACCTAGAAGTGAAAGGGAGTAAAATTGCCGTTAGAACTCACTTTTTCTGACCGAGAGAAATTATTTGTTCGTGCGTTGCGTTTATTAAATGACTTTTTGACTTTGAAAAGAGTTTTTGAGAGATTGACGCATATAGATGAGTTTTTAGCCGTGTTTTCGTTCATTTGCCCCAAATAGTTTTATTGTAACTTGTTTTTTGTAGAAGTAAGTTTTGATTGATGCCGCATGAGTATGCAGCCATCTGAAATCGATGCCATAACGTTTCTGAGAGCTTAATAATGCGTTTCAAGTGCAAAATTGGCCCATATTTTTAAATTTTTTGTCAATTTTTGGCCTGTTTCATCAATTTCTTCATTTATGGCTCTTTGAGCTGCCTTTTTAACCAAATTAATAAATATGTCAACGTCGTTGATAATTCTAGAATTGGATGCCGATTTTTGAGGTGAGCTAATTTTGTTTTATAAAATTGTAGACATGCTAGTCCGATTTTGGCGGTTTTTGTCAAAGTTTTCTCAGTTTTTTCTTTGTTCTTCGACTTTATTTACCATAAAAAGTTTTTTGGTGCACCATCGTGTTTTTTTTATAGCTGCGATGCTGTAAGCTGAGCGGAGCTATATTGAGGTGCTCTTGGTTTCTTTGTTTCGTTGTCTGACGCTCTTTTTCGTTTTACATCTGTTGGAAAAGCAAAGCTGAAAAAGACAAATTTTCTGAATGACTTCATCTGAATAACAACGTTTGGGCGCGTGACGTCATTGCTCACTCTCTCTAGAAAAAGTTTTTAAGGCATTTGTGTGATTAGATTTTGATCGTACCTGACTTACCTCACTCAATAAAATGAATTTTGCACTTTAAAACTTAAGTTTAGTTTGAATTAGTTGGAGGTCAAGGGAACTCATATGTGCAGTAAAGTTCCCTAATAGAAGGCTTCTGCGGAATGAGTTTCAACAAGCTTTAATTTATTGCCGAATGTTTTTTACCTAGCTTTTTGAACGCCGTCTATTTTATCAATTTGTATCTGTTCTTATCTCTATTATACGGCACGCAATTAGGTTCTTTCGGAGCTATTCCGGCAATCTGCCGGCCATAATTGTTTTGTTGCTGATTTAATCTTTTTTGGCGATAACACTTTAAAATTCAACGAAAATTTTAACCATAGTTTAAACATTTTTTAAAATCTTTTTTACTGTTTCGCAATTGAGATCTTTTCACTTCGTACTGAGATGGGAAAATGGCTATGTATTGTTCTTAAACCTCAATTGCTTATTATTGAAAAATCCAAAAAATCCTTGTTATCTCAATTTTCTTTGATATTTAATTGGATTTTCCAATATAGTTTTTTGATTTTTCAGAAATTGCGAATTAATTTTTTTGAATCTTGTTGGCAATATATGTATTCTCCATATCCAAGCATGTTTTTTCTAACATTCTTCTTAGATCTATAGTTATCCGCCCTGCCTTTATTAAATTGACATTGATCGATTTGAACTAATCATTTTTGTCTTTTTCCTTTGAGTTTTTTTTATAGTTTCTTGTTGCAATTGATTTTATTCAAGACGTGGCACTGAGCTTTAGCCAGCTTCACTTTTACAAATCTTAAACAGCACTCTTCTACAAACATTCTTCGGGCTTGGTTTTGGTTTTATACGAATTTTTGCGTTAGAATATTGTTCTGTCGCTTTGGTCTTTTTCATGAATACTTTTGATTTGATTAATTTTTAGTAATTTGATTAGTTTGATCGATTTCATTGTGTTTTAAAGAGACAACTAATCTTTATAGTTAACACAACAAAGTTTATTTAGTTGTCAATTGAATACTGTTTTTATTTTGTAAAATAGTGTTTCGATTGAGAAAATTTACGGAAATTGATAAATTTTGTAACAGTTTTTGGCCATATGTTCCAGTATTCAATTTTTTCTTCCATAATAATATTTTGAGATCCTAACATGGCTTCCTTTTTGTTGCTCGCGTACTTTGATCTTTTCGACTGCGTACAAAAGTTTTGACTTGTTTTATGGGCTATCTTCATCTTTTGACTGTATTTTTTTGTTTTTAGTTTCACTTTAGTAGGAAATAGTTGATTTAAGAGGTAATTTTTTTTCGCGAAGACGTCTCTTCGATTTGTTTCTTGAATTCTTTTGGCTATGTTTTTTTTTATTTTTTCGGCTGACGCTCTTTGTCTTTTTACATTTAATCTCACTGCAAAGCTCAAAAGTCAAATTTTCTGAATGAATTCTTCCTCTCACGAACAGCATTTACGCGCGTGATATTTCTCACTCTATTTAGCAACCGTTTTTAGCTCCTTTTCGTGATTAGATTTTGATCATACGTGACTTACCTCACTCAATAAAATAACTTTTTCACTTGAAAACTTAAGTTTAATTTGAGTTAGTTTAAGGTCAAAGGAACCCATATTTGTAATAGAGGTCCCCATTGAAGTGGCTTTGTGCTATGAATTTTTGAAGCTTTATTAATTTATCTCCGAATTTTTTACATAATTTTTTGAGCGGCGTCGATAACTTATATATGTATCTGTTTCTATGTCTATTATACGGCGCGCAAGACTAATCTATCGCAGCTATTCCGGCACTCTAAGGCTGTTTTGTTTTTTAAGCTGAGTTTTTGGTTTCGAATATTACTTTTGAAAGCTTTTTCCTTATAGTGCGTATGTCTCATAAAAATGACAGTCAGAATCTAACTGACTGGTCAATCTGTCTATCTTATTTTCTTAGTATATTCAAGTCAATGAAAGGCCACAAGCGTCTATCGAGGCTATTTTCCAGCAATCTGCTGGCTAGGTTTTTGGTAAGTGAGCGAGCAATAAAACCGGAAGTTTAGGAAGTGAATGAAGTTCAGAAAAGTTGTTCAGTTAACAATTTCGAACAGCGGAGAAAAGAGAGAGTACTTCTTTTTTATGCTTTCTATTGAATTAGAGCAAGAAATGCAGGTGTGAAAAAATTTTCGCTAATCTACCGACTTTTTTTGTTCACGTGCGGCTTTTTCAAATTGTCCTTTGTTTTTTGAAATTGTTATGTTGTCTAAAAGGTTATTTCAGGCTAATGTTATAATTTTCAGGTTTTTTTGATAGATATCGAAGGAGTTTGGTAATTAAAGGGAGTGTTACGTTAGTTTGATGGCTTTTCAATTTATTCTCCTTTTTTAAGCCTATTTTAGTGATTTTTTACTATTTTTTGTTTTTTATTGTTTTTACTTGTAATTGAATGCAAGCCTAATGTCAGTGGGCAATTTTTTACACAAATTAGATGAAGGTTCTATGGTACCATGCTGTTTTTCGAATCTTGACGAAAAATTGCTTAAGTTTTTCTAAGTTTCTTAGTTTTTTTGGTTTCTTTCAAAATTAGAGTTGTTTTGTGCTTGTTTTGGCCTGTACGGGTTTTTGCAAGCAATGAAGTTATTTCAATTACTTGAGATTTTGTTTTCCCGTTGTAATCGTTTTTTGAATAATTTGAAAAAGTAATTGGGTTTTTGTTTCTGTTTCATTTAAAGTAATTCTTTAGCTAAATGTTTTTTATTTCAATTAAGTTAGTCTTTTCTCTTCTTTGATGCCAACTGCCATCTGAAATTATTTATTCGACAGGTTGCTTTGAAAAGAAATTTTCGAATCGTTTCCGGAATTCTTCCGGCTATTCAAGATCTTTTCTCACATTTTGATTTTTGAAGTCAAATTGGAATGATATCTTGGTCACGCCGAAACAGGAAGTGGAGCGAAAAGCGAGTGGTTTTCCGACGTGAATTGCTTTTGCTCTAATTATAAAGTAGAGTGAGAAAATGGTGTTGGAACAAAACTTTTTGTTTCTCGTTTCTGGTTTTTTGTTCACATGCGGCATTTTCCCTTCAATTTTTACCGTTTTTTTAAATTTTTTTTATCGGATTTTTTCGCGTCTTCCCTATCCAATCATAGTCCATTATAGGTCTAGTTTTTTGTTTGAGCCGCCGTCAGCCTCTCAACGGCTATTTTTTCGGCGCTCTCCTTTGAAAATTCGCTTTTTCGTTTTACATAAGTCACGATTTTCACGCTTGACTTCTGACTTACTTCACTCAGTGTTTCAACTGAATGGATTTTAATCTCTTTCACGTATTGAATTACGTATTGTAGTGAATACGGTCGAAGTCAAGAAAGCAAAATCAAAAGAAACAGGGTAAACATATAAAGCCTGGTCATTAAGCCATAGTGCATTCGGTTATCAGAGTTCATTAAAGTGATTGTTAGCTGGATTTAGTATTATGCTTATTAGCCTTTAGTTTAGACGCTGAAATAAATGTAATTTTAGAATCTAACCGAATATGCAGAATTTACACCAATTGAGAACTCGTGACACGTCAAAAAATTCTGGCAATTTCTATCTCATTTTTTTTCTCTCTTTCAATCTCAACGTGCGTCACGCGGGTTAACGGTGACTGTTTTCTGGCAATGTTTGCTGGCTATATTTAGTCGATGAAAATTCAATAAATTGTAGGTCAGGACTTGTCCTGCTATGTTTTTTGTTTCGTCGTCTGATGCTTTTTCGTTTTACATTTGTTAACACAAAGCTGAAGAAGTCAATTTTTCTGAATGACTTTCCTCCCACTAACGGCAATTGCGCGCGTGACGTCAGTTCTCACTCATTCTAGCGAAAAATTTCTAGCGAAAATAGATCTTTCGCGTGATTGGATTTTGATCATAGGTGAATTAGCTCACACAATAAAAATGAGTTTTACACTATAAACTTTGAGTTTAGTTTGAATAGTTTAAGGTCTAAGGAACTCATATGTGTAACAATGGTCTCCAATAAAAAGGCTTTCGCGGAATGAATTTTAAAGCTTTATCATTTTTTACTGAATAGATTTTTGAGCGGCGTCGATAACTTTTTCAACTTGTATCTGTTTCTATCTCTATTATACGGCACGCAAGTTTACTTCGTTTGAAGCTATTCCGGAAATCTGCTGGCTGTGTTTTAATATTGTCTGCTAAACTCACTTGCGAGTAATCATTGTTAATAATTGCTGTTTTTGTGCTACGATTGCATACTCGCTCATCTAGACCTACTGTATGAGTTTTTTTAGTAAGGGTAATGATTAAATTGGTGGACATACTTTTAATGAAACAATGAGGATTGGTGATGTGCGTTTGCCCTTTATGTTCCAAACCGTAAAAAATCAAATATAAACAAAGCTTTTTTGAAACTCACTTCAAATTTGCAACAGATGAAGCATTCCAATAAACCTTGAAACTAAATTCTTATATGCCTTCATGTTCAAATTAAAGGAAATAGAACGAGTATGTAGAGTTTAATTTTACTGCAGAAAAAATAATTCAGAAAATTTTAAATCAATCTTAAATGCTTCATTCATTTTTACATCTACAGTATTTGGAAAAAAATCAGTTGCTTTTGCTAATCATAGAAAAATACAATTTGAAATTCAAAACGAATGCTAAGAACAGTTTGTGTAAGAACTATCTTGCCAAAAGAAAACTCATGCTGGCAGGAGTATCATGCTGACAAATTTTTAGAAACAAAGAGAGAACGAAAGATTGAAAGAAATGAAATGTGAAAAATATCAAGAAAATTACATTTGAGCCTCCATTAGAAACTCGTTTTCCTCAGTTGTGCCAGTCGAATCAGGATCTCATAACATTAGTGAAGTATATTTTTGTCTTCTCATTTTTTTAGGAATCAATAATTTTAATCGAAAATTGTTCGTTTTTCGAAATCTCCGATTACATATGCTTCTGTAATCAAAGAACTAAAATGATACGCCTCTAAAACTATGCGAATTTCAATAACAGCATTCGATTTTTTGAAGCTTATGAATTGAGAAAAAAAACCAAAAAGCTATTAGACGATTTCAAAAAGTTTCTGACTATCTAATTTCTAGTCCAAGATTGATTTCGAAATTAATCGCCTTTAAAATTAACAAAAACTTGTCTCACATTGAGAATTATGTTTTATCGAAAAAGTTTTTCAATGATCGATTCGGGATGTCTTGGTTTTTTACATCTGTTTTGTTTCTTACTTTTTTAATCCAATAACAGCTTTTTTGTTTCTCTACAAGAGATAGCGATCGGCCTAATGTGATTTAACAAAAAAACTAGGGGAAGCTTAAAGTTCTTAAACCCCACCCAAACAAATAAGGGAGGTTGGAGCAGTAATGTTTTGTGAATTGATCTCAAACGAAGTGTGTAGCTATTATGTTTGTCCTCTGTTCGCGTTTTTTATGCGTTCCGCTTGATCGATTTTTTGAATGACCTTTTTAACTTTTTTCCTCAAAAACGAGATAAACCGATAAAGCCCGGAGGTCATTAAGTGGCTGAGCAGCTCTCCTTGAACTAGTCTCTAATTATGCGTTTCACAGAAAACATTTTGAGGAAGCAATTTCATGATGCGAAGGGCTGTTCAGACTCCAACTTCCACCATCGCGAGCCCCCCCCCCCCCCAACGCTCACCCCCTAATGGTAGAATCCCTAAGCCCCAGATGCCGACTACCGAACTTCTGTTGTCTTGGTGGTGTCTGCTGTTTTGCTATTCACCTAACATCAACGGCATAACAAATTTCTTCAGGAACAAATTTTGGGCGTCAAATTTGTATGATTGGGCGTCAAATTTGTATGATGAAAAATTTATGTTGATTTTTTCTTTTTCCTTTGTCTTTTGCTTTTTTGTATTTATAGTAGTATTCATGGTTGTTTCGGAACCGCAACTTTCAGGGAATTTGGAACTGCAAAACTGTTCTCTTTCCTCTCTACTCATTATTTTATTCAAATCCGTTGTTCTGTAAATACCTTAATGGAGTGAGGTTTTTTATGTTTTTTTTGGCTGCGGTCGAATTCTGAAATATTTAGAATCGATACCCGAGACTAATTTTTATATCGTTGCCTTCTTTGATTATTGTTGCGAACATTTGATCATCCGACACGAAGTAAAGAATGAAATTTTTTGGTAACTTCTACGACTCAACAGCTGAATCTGTGCGCTTGAGGCCATTATTTTTTTGGCTTGAGTTTTTAGTTCAATCATGTAATAAATTTTTTTGATCATGCAGCACCTACATCGCTCAATAAAATGAATTTTGCGCTCTTATTTCCACTATTAATTAATACAGGTCACATAAACGATGTAATTATATGGCTATAGTGCTTAAACGACAGTAGTTCAAGAAATTTAATTCGAAGATATGGAGATAAATCGAAATCAGACTGACTTTGACTTTGATAGCTTTCACCCTTCTCAGAGGGTACGCTCTCCTCCCGTCCTCTGCATCCCCTTTGGACGGCGTTGAACACTTTTTTTGCGAGTTAATTGATGCTGCCACAACATATTCGGCGATGTCGAGCGAAGTTTGTTGCTGATATCGGGTTTTGGCATTCTGGGCATGGTACGTATTTTGGTCTGTAGACTCTGGCTGGTTCCTCTGGGTAGGTCTGATTCGAGCACCGGACAGGAGGCAAGAAGAACGCTTTCGCACTGCAGCAGAGGAAATGAACCAGGAACCGACAACCTCCGATGTACTGGAAGCGATAGATGAAGTCAAGGACACCTCTCCCGGACCCGGAGCAGATAAGGTTCGGATCCGCTACATCCGCGAGACGACAGCTGAAATCAAATTGAATGTAACCCAACTAGTACAGGAGATGTTCACAACAAGAGCGACCCGCTTAGAAAAGTCAGTGAAGATCGGACAAATAGTCGCACTGTTCAAAAAGAGGGACAGAAACGAATGTGGAAATTACCGAGAGGGTGTGTCTGCTTTCTATGCTGAATATTGGCAAGAATCCTCGGGAAACGTCTCCGCAATTGGACCGAAAAATTCCAAGTACTGGACCAGAATCAGAACGGGTTCCGACCAAACATATCGACAGCTGACGCCACGCAAGTGATAACCCGAATACAGGAGGACATGCAGTTCGTAAAGAAAAGGAGAGCAGAAACCGGGGGCAACGTGAAATACGATGATCCGGTAGGACGCTTACTCGATCTAGAAAAAGCCTACCCGCGGGTGTCCAAGCCGGCTCTCTGGGAGTTCTTGGAAAGGCATGGATTAAAGGGGAACTTCCCGAATTGTATTAGAGACTTCCACGAAACAACAGAATACTGTATAAAGAGCAAACATAGCGACAGCGGAAGTTGGACCCCGGAGAGAGGGCTTAGAGAAGGGTGCACTACCTCGCCCGTTCTCTTCAATATCTTTCACCAAATGGTTATCGGTCTCGAAGAGAAAAGAAGAGAGCTTGGGGAAGCATCCGGAAAGAAGGTGGGCATAGAGTAGCACTGGCTAGAGGGGAACAAGATACCGAGCCAGAGTCAGTTTGAAAAGTACAACTCGGATGCAAAATTGGAAACATTCTCCATGTCTCTTTTTGCAGACAATACCACCATTCTTGGCAGGGCCGATGAGATCGAGCAAGGCAGCACATGCATCAAGCGAATTATGGAGGCCTTCGAAGAGAGAAATAATGTGGCAAAAGAAGTTGTGAACTTCGGAGATGATAACTCAGCCAACGTAAGAATGCTGGGATGCTGGCTAGATCCCAAAGTGGATGTTCAGAACAGAATCAAAAGAGCTGGAAAACTATGGGCGAGGGTGAGACCTCAATTAGTGAACAGTAAGATGACCAAACGACAAGCCCTGGTAGTCCAAACCTGTGTAGAAAGCGGGCTTCTCTTCGACGTTGCCACGAGATCCTGGCAGAAGGGAGAAAACAAGCTTCAGCAGTGGATCGACAGAAGGTATCGATATGTATGGGGTCACAAGAAGGAGCCCCCACTGAAAACGATGCAACGAGTTCAGAAGAACATGCAGGATGTAAGGAGTTCGCTCGGAGTAAAGTCCATACATTGGAAAGTGGAACTAAGGAGCCTCCAGCGCATTGGATATGTAATGCGAATGTCTAATGACAGACCCACGAAGAAAGCGATCCTGGTTTGGCCCGCCAAAGGATGATGTGATGGACTGTTCGGTTTGATAGCCGTCGTCATCTTCTCAGAGGCTATTATTTAGGCGCTCGCTTGTAATGCGGGAGATTTGGATTTTATTGGTGCCCAGTTTTTTTGGATCTGTTAACACTTGACTTATGTAACGCTGGAGTAGTAAAGGGAGCAAAGAAAAGTGTGTTTAAAGCATGCTCTTTTATCAATTTGATCTTCTAATGGAGTGAGAAGTTGCTGCTCTTGAAATGATACATGTGTTCTACTTGTACATATTTGTGATTGCTTGTCACTCAATGAGCAGCTAATGCTTTATAAGACTTTGACGCGTTGCCATAGAAAAATTGTGAATTTTTTTACCATATCTTTTGGTTTCTTTTGTGCTGTAGGATAAAGAAGCATTTAGAGGTCATGGTATCAAGTATAGTCATAAACAAGAAGTCAAATCGTTCAAATTGAAATCGGAAATGTAGAAGTCACGATTTTTCTGTAACCAAGTTTTAGCTTCATAAGCTTTGTTGATTGTATTTATTACAGCTGATTACTCTATGGGCTTCCATTACAGTAAAAATTATATACCTATTGTTTTAAAGGGAAAGGCGTATTTAAGTATTAAGTTTGGATTCCCCAACTTCTACAATGGTGACCCTTAACTGTTAATATACGCCTAATACGGAAGCTAAATAATTTTTTTCCTTCACGCTAATCAAATTTAATCGTTTTATTACAACAAAATTCGAGTCGAACTTACCTTTGCTCGACTTGTTAAATTTGTTTCTTTTCCGGGGCCCCGTTATTTTTTCCCATTACTGGTTTTACGGTGATGGATGGTTCAAGGGTTAGCCCGGTAGGTACAGGTTTGGGGGTTTTTGGGTTCGGTAGGTTCGGGTTCGGTTTCGGTAGGTACTGGTCAGGGTTTGGTAGGTGCTAGTCAGGGTTTGGTAGGTACAGGTTCGCGTATGGTAATAAAAGCTATTGGTATGGCGGGTACAGGTATAGGTACTGGTTCAGGTGTTGCTGCAGGTTCGGTTGGTTCAGGTATTGGGGGACAATTTCCATCAGGGTCTCAAGCCGGAGCAGTAGATCCAAATATATTGCTCGCTCAACAACATTCAGCTTCAGGTGGATACGTTGGAAGGGGTTCTGTGAAACCTTCTGTTTTCTTTAGGTCAAATCCTGGAGTATGGTTCCGTCAAATGGAATATCAATTTATCCTTGCCGGAAAAAAATGATGAGACAAAATTCCATCACATGCTTGCTGCAATTCCTGAAGACGTTGCAATCAATCTTCCAATGAGCATAGACATTTATAGGGACATCAAAGATCATACCTGCGGCATTTTCCAGAAATCAAACAAGAAATGATTGAAGTGAAGAAGCGCCGGGAAGGATTTCATTGGACTGTCAAAAACCTTCATCGTGCTTGATGAGAATTCAATGAAAGCTCGCTGAATGTAACTTGACGTTGGATGACACTGTCATAAAGCACAGGTTAATGCAAGCAATGCCAATTTCTGTAAAAACGGCACTCCCAGCCCATCTAGAACTTCCTCTCGAACACAGCAGATGCCAACAAGACCATTGTGCAATCAGCATTCAACTCAAAACAACCAATCATTAAGCAAATCAAAGTCAAACCGATCAATCGAAAATACACATTAACCTTTCACAGCAGGTCGAAGACCAAAAATTTGTCGCTATCATCTCTATTTTGCTGAGAAAGCAAAATCATGTAAACCACGTTGCCAGTGGCCAGGACAGAAGCCCAAAAACAGAGCCAACGTCTCGCGCAAACTCTCCAGCAAATCCGTCAAGCTAGTATCCCCTAGTTTGTGCGCGGCAACCTCTGGGTGTAATCTCTGCATTCGTATAGCCGCTAAATTAGGAGACAATTCAAATGATTTCATAGCGGACACAGGTTTAATGACATTAATAATTATGCCAAGTTTTATTAATACAAACTTCGTAACACCTACTGTAACAAAACTTAGAACAGTCAATGGAGATTCAATTAAAATTTTTGGCAGAATGTCGTTATCAATTTCGATTACTTCTTTGCGAAGACCATTTCATTGCACATTCTTTATAGCAGATATCAAAGACAATATTTTTGGCCTAGACTTTCTGATTGAATTCAAAACTACAGTTAATTGTGATAACCTCGCCTTAACAGACAAACAGGTCTAACATAAGAGGTCTTTCTACGAGACAATCTTCAACACCAGTTGAAGACAGTCATTTATCACTCCGGGTTGTTAACAATGACTTTTCGTCAATTGAAAATGATAGACTAAGAGCAATCGTGGGAAAATGTTCCGATGTTTTTGGTAACGCTATTTTTGATGTCAAATCAAGACATAAAACCGTCCAAAAAATTGAAATATCTGGGAAACAAGTTTTCTCTAAATCAAGACAGTTGACTCCAGAAGAACTAAATGTTTGCAAAAATGCTTTTGATGAAATGCAGCGGCCAGGTATAATAGAACCATCTAAGAGACCGTGTTCATCATCTTTGCATATGGTTCCGAAGAAAGAAATGGGCGATTGGAGACCGTGTGGTGACTATCGATCTCTAAATCGTATAACTGTTAGAGATTGTTATCCAATGCCTCAACTTTCAATGGTTGGACTTAATGGCAGAAAAATTTTCAGCAAACTTGACTTGTTCAAAGCAGATTATCAGATACCCATTCACTCAGATGACAGAAAAAACGGCCGTAACTACACCTTCTGGTTCGTTTGAATTTATCAGAATGCCATTCGGTCTGAAGAATGCAGGAAAAACGTTTCAACGATTCATTCATCAAGTTGTGCAGATTCTATCAGATGTTTTTGTGTACTCAGACGACGTATTGGTAGCATCATCTAATATTGAGTTGCTTCTTTAAACACTTGATCGCTTGTTAACGAGATTAAATGAATATGGCTTGCGTGTAAACCTGACTAAATGGAAATGGCTTTAAAAAACTTCATTTCTTAGGATTTGAAATTTCCTCTGATGGTGTCAACCACTAGTATCAAAGGTTGAAAGGTTAATTGGTTTAGAAGAACCCAAGAATTACAAAGAGCTCCGAATAATAATAGGAAAATTTTCTTTTTACAGGAAGCATATTCGGCAATATGCACAAATTATTGAGCCATTGCAGCATCTTCTTAATTTAAGCCGGCCAACACATAAAAAAAGAAATAAAGCAAAACTGCTTTTGAATACCATGCAACCCACTTAGGATTGGCTTCCCCAGTATTCAGAATCTTTTTGTGCACTTTAAGAAGGCTTGAGCAATTCATTATTTCTTCACCATATATCACCAGATACCACCTTGTCATTAACAACGGATACCTCAGAAACGGCTATTGGTGCAGCTCTCCATGAGGTATCAAGTTCGGACAAAAACCGACCACTAGCATTTTTCTCGAGACGCCCAACAAAAGCAGAACGAAATTATAGCACTTTTGACAAAGAATTGCTGCAACCGTTAAATTTCGTTATCTCTTAAATGGCAGAAAAGCTGTGGTTTTTACGGACCAAAAACCTATAGCTTTCACTTTTCGTTGAATTAGCTCATCTAATAATCATAGTCCTTGACAAGCCAGACAGCTTTCTTTTAAAGCTGAATATATATATATGAAATTCACCATTTGTCTGGGTCGGAAAATATTGTTGCCGAATGTTTCTCTCATGCTTCAGTTGATACTTTTGAACTATCTCAAGATGTATCCGGGTCTATATCGACGTTTTTGATTTGCCAGACAAAAGACAAACATAAAATTTGCGTACTAAAATGATGAATGAATTTTTGAACGGAGTACAAGAGGTTACTACTGGCAATTAGAAACTTCTGAGATAAATCCGTTGTTCCACGACCTATTTTTACCTCCAGATCGTCGCTTTCCTACTTTCAGCCAGCTCCATGACTTATGTTATCCTTATCGGAAAGTTGCGAAAATGATGGTTCTAGCAAGATTTACATGACCAAAAGCTGTTCAAAATATCAATTTGTGCTGCAAATAATGTCTTCAGTGCCAACAGAGCAAAATTTCAAGACACACAAAACCTAAGACATACCAGATTAGTGAAGGCATTACCAGATTCAGTTCAGTCATACATATCTATATGTTGTGGGACCACTTTCAGCAGTTCCGGATTCTCTTCATAGGTATCTAGTAACGTTTACCGACAGAATGTCAAAATGAGTTGAAGCACAACCTGTATCATCAACTACAGTTGATATTATAAGTGATGCATTTCTAAATGCGTAGTTTTCTAGATTTGGCGTGCCTTTATACATAACCACAGACAGAGGTTCTCAAATCGTAAGTGAACTTTTTGAATGCTTAGCAAAAAGTATTAGTTTCTGTCGGCTAAGAAGATCTGCTTATCATCCTCAATCAAGTGGTCCAGTGTAGAATATGGAATTAAAAAGGTTTCTGATTTTGGTTTTTTACAGGGAGTAATCGAGGTCTAAACTTACGAGAAAAGAGTGAATTCCGTTGAATTTATTAACTTTTTCCGCACTTTTTGCCTAAAATTTTGCTAATTTTGCTGAAACTTGATAAAATTTGTTAATTTTTTAAATGTTGTTTTTATTCTGGAAAAAAATATTGTCGGCTGTTTTTAATTAATTTTTTTGTCAAAATTTCTTTCTAAATTTTTCAGACTTTTTCATCAAAAACAGCACGAAATAAGTTTCTTTAGTCCATTTTGATTTAATTTGCAAGAATTCGAGACCCAAACACCAAAAATACAATCTTTGTAGACTCAAAATGGAGCTATTTCTACTTCAACTTCCGTTGCGAGTGCTCCGTAATTAAAATGTTGCCTTTTTTTGCTAGCTTTACTTGTAGATTATCAAAAATGCAGCATTTTATTATTTTACCTAACAAAGTAGCTTTATCTATAACATTCGAAAAATTAAGTGTTTTAAATGGGCGAACAGGGAATAAGCAGAGCTTTTTTTGGACCAATCTTGGACTGTTAAAATCCAAAAAATAAATCGGATTGTAATTCGTCGGTTTTTTTAAGAAAAAATATCTTTTTTCATTTCGATTGAATGATGGAACATTTCAGATCAAGCTCAATAGTTATAGGTCTAATTCGTTTGCTAGTTATCTCCAAATTTTTGTATCTAGTTTTTTACTTGAAAGCTTATGGTCGTTTTGACTTAATAATATTTGATTTTTAACTAAATCATGGCTTATTGAACTTTGCCTCCATTTTTCGCTTAATTTGGTCAACTTGTAGCTTAGTGTCAGCAATGAAAGAATGCTTTATCTTTCTACTGGAATCAAATTCAATCTTTTTTGCGGTTTAACACTTTAAGTTGTGGTTTTCTGGCTTTGATAATACTAGATTTCACATTTTTTTATTTTCAGGTATTTGCCCGTTTTGCACAGTTTCTAGATATGTCATCTTATCGTTTTTCTGCTATTAATAGATAGCGGATGGCTTTCATGACTGAAAACAATTGTTTTCGCAAAATAAAAAAACACTAACTTCTCAATTTTGTTCCTTTTATTGTCTGTTTGTTACCTAGTCTCGTAAATTTAAGGTCAAATTTGACAAATTGCTCTCAAGAGAAGTTGTCAAAGGGATGGGTGTCACAAAGTTTAATTTTTTTAAAGAATTCGTTAAGACTTTACTGGCTTCGACGGGTTTTTTCACAAAAGAAAATTTAATTAATTTTCGATTTTTGTCATGTTTTACGTTCTTTTTCTAGACGTAAGATATATTCTGGATAATTTAAGGTCTCAAGGGCTTCCTTTGGAAGAATAAATGAACCCATTTACTTATTTCATTTCGTAATTATTGGCTTTCATGTCTTCGGAAATAATTTTTTTGAAAAAAAATCAAATATTACTTAATTTTGCCTTTTTTTCGTTTTTGTCTACTTGTTACCTGGTATCAATAATGAGAGGTTACATAAACTTTTATGGGTTTTCGAAAAAGAAGCAATTGAACATATTTTGAGGGCCAAAGTATGGCTTTACGGCTTCGAAAGAGTTTTCTGGCAAAATTTAACCTGATTTTTTGTTTGTTGTCTATTTGTTGTTCTTTTTGTAACTGCATAAAAATTGAATACCGACAGTTCTTAATTCTCATCTTTAGAAACACTGGTAGTCGCAAACCTATGGGATATTTTAGTTGATTTCTAATGGTTTTCATTACTTTGAAATTAATTGTTTTTAAAAAAAAATAAGCAAATTTTTCAATTTTAATGTTTTTGATCTTTATTGTCTAATTGTTACCAAGCATTTATGGACTGGTCCCATCTCTTTTCTGGTAAATTACAAGTTATTTTATTTAGTTTCAGTTTTATCTGACGCTATTTTGACTTTGTTATTAAGTTTTGTTTTTTAAAACGGACATAAGTTTTTTGAGTTCTTAGTATTGACATATATCTCATGAATCTAATGCTTTTTTTTACTCCACTGAGTCATTTGCCTTTTGAGGCTATCTTTTCGTTCATACACCATTTTTCTGAAAACTACATTACCGAGCCTCCTTGTTAGCTTTCAAATTAGAAGCCCGAATCAAGTATAGTTTCAGAATCTAATTGACACGCCAAATTAGAACACTTTTTGACTCTGAAAAAAAAAACAGAAAAAATCGGTCAATTTGTCTCCCTTTTTTTCTTTTTCTGTTTCAATCTCGATGTCCATCTAGCGCGTCATCGGTGGCTTTTTCGTTTGTTGTTTTTGCTTTGACTCTTTTTTAGTCAATTTTTTTCAATTTTTACTCGTTGATATTGCTTTTGATGTGATCTTGCCGTTTCGTCTCAAAGCTAAAGGTCTTATCGGCTTTCTAATGCGGCGTAATTTCCTGGATTGATCATCCTCAGATTTTGGCTTTTGTTTTTATGACTCAGGCACAATTTAAAGGTTTTCGACAAATTTTTATCTTGCCTTCATTTTTGATATTGTCCATTTTTCAATTAATGGATTTAATTAGATGTTTTATGATTTCTGAAGTTGTTTGGTATGCTGTAAGTAAAGACTTTAATTTATCTTATATGCTTTTGAAACTTTCTGTGGTGAATTGTATTTTCTGTGGTTAGGAACCTCGTCTGTTTCTGTGGCACCAGGGAGTCCTTTTCTCCAGTCACTTATGCAGAGTAATAATAGCCCAGATGACTTCAACCAAGTGCCAGTTGATCAACTGGATGATGTACCCTTACATCCTCTTGCTATTGTGCCTACTACTTCTACCAACACACTTAGTCACTGCACAGGTGGAACTTAATGCTCTCTATCTGTTCTCAACCCTGGCAACTATCGCTCATCTGCATTTTGGAGTCCGAGTTGTGAATGAAATTGCGGAATCGCTCAATGTTTCAGTATTCTCTATTCGGAAGCCGAGTTCTAGCTAAATCGACATGATGCTAGTTCGTTACTTTAGGCACTGCTACCGTTGATGTCGATTTTAAATCATGAATTGACTCAATTTAAAAGCTACAAATGTCAATCAGGGAACTGTGTTATCACAGTCATGTTTGAATAAATTGTTTTGGTACATACGAATGTAGATGCTCGTTTTTTGTTTGAAATTGAGCTATCTTCTACTGAAACAGCTGTTTGTTTAGTATAAAAGATGTCAATCATTTTTGACAGTTTTGCAATTGTTTCTTCGATGGTAATAGAAACAGATCCGATGTTCAACATGATACTTGTACCTCTTTGTGCTATGTCCGAAGTTAACTAATTTTCGTTAAAATTCCCTTCAATGATAATGCAACAAATATATAATTTTAAGCTAAATTTGCAGATACTATGTTCTAAGCTATCAAGTTTTTATTGCGAAATCTGTATTTTGAATACATTTATAAATTTGTTTTCTTTTCGTATAACATTTCGGATTTCTAAATTCAGTTTAGACCTTAATTTTTTATCCTAGTTTTCATACGGCAGGAATTGGTCTTTTATGGCCTTGACTCGCCGCAATACTCTTCAGCAGGTTTCTGCCATGAATGATTTCACAGTATCGGGAAACAATTGGCAAAAAAAGATTGGTTGATATTGATGTTAAAGGAACTCCTACGATCAGCAGAGATTAGTTCAAAAGAAGCTTTGAAGCCTTCAAAAACTTTCAATTAATTTATGTAGAACACTCGATATGGAACGCAACTGCTTCGCGAAGTAAGAACAAACACTGGTTCTATATCAGTCGTATTCTTATATTTGCAATTCCTCGTTAGTTTCTTTTTTACTTTCCATAATATATAACATCAATTCCGTTTATTTCTTCGATTATCCAATTTATTGATATATGCAATATAAAAGAAAAGAGCTCAGAATGGCTTCAAAAAAGGGGAATTTAGCATAGATGCGACTTGAAATTGAGGTGGTCTTGTCAAACTGTGGCTCTGACTCAAAATTGGTCACAATGTCCATCCACCCCGCTTCCAGAAGCATCTCTGCTATGACCTGTTTGTACACTCGAATGAAATCAACAGACCCATAGTTAATCTGGGGTGTCACCTCGACCAATATCATCGCAGTCCCCACCACCATTGAACCGGAACTGTTGTCATATTTTGAATTGCATTTGTATATTTTTCCAATTTAAAATGTGGAAATTAAAAAAGAAAGGTTTCCTAGTCCAGCTGAGACGGTTAGCTTGCAAATTTCTTCGAAAAATCTGCTATAGTTAAGTATAACCTTAACAGGATGCTGTATGATAACTAAGTTGAAGTGGGTGGTTTTTTAATTATAAATTATATCCTACAAAAATGTATCAAGTGCATGAACAGTGGGCTGCTTAACTACTACTATAATATGATTTATCATGCTTTAGAAATTTTCAAATGCAAGTGGACAGTCTATAATGCATGCTTTATTCTAGTAGCGAACAAGGAGGCTCGGTAATGTGGGTTCGCACATGATGTTCCGACCCCACTCAGCCTGTTTTGACTTATCTGCCTACCAAATGAGGAAACATCTTGTTCGATAAAAATGTAATATTAAAAAATGTTTAAAACTCAAACCACTAAATGAGTTAAATAATGCCACATTAGAGGGCCCCTTAGAACTGCCATTAATTAGGCTGCGAGACAAGACAAACATCAAAATCAAATAAACGATTAGCATTAACTACGACCAAAATTCGATGTCAATTTAAACAGATACCTATTAACAAACAATTAAGTCCAAAAAACATCAGATAAAACATAAACTATTAAAATTAAATTGTACTTCAATGCAAAGGATATGTGACCTGTCCTTAATTAATATCAGGTAGCAAGTTAAAAAACAACCTTATATTTTATGAAAACAACTATTTTTAAAGTCAAGGAAACGATTAGCTAACAACTGAAAACAATAAAAAAAAAGTTCATTAATCCCTACATAGAGAGCGACTAAGTCTTTTCATTATCCAAAATACACAATACGACTACAAAAAGAACCCAAATACCGAAAAAAACAATGCTGCGAAAAAAATTAATGTTGCGATAAACCGTTGTCCCGTCAAAACCATAATTCGTGCACTAAAACATTAGATGCCTTCATTTGCGCCTCTTTCTTACATCGATATTGTGATAAGTGACCCTTCTTTAATGAGAATAGGTAACAACTGGATCAGAAAGAACAAAAATGGCAAAGTTAAAAAATACAAATATGAAAACAATTAATTCCGAAGTCATCGAAACCATTAGTTAAGATTTGACATCATTAACTAGTTCATTTAGACATCCTCAAAAAACAGTTGAGTCTTCTCATTATCCAGCTTTTGCCATGAGACTACAAAAAGAACAGAGAAAAAAATACTAATTAGAAAGAACACAATGCGAAATTGAAAAAACGTTTTTTTAAATAACTAATTTGAAAGTCCTGAAAAACAAGTTGTCAACTAAAATCATTGAGTACTTTCATGTATACTAATTAAAACCGTTGCCTTTGATAACTGTCTTTATTCAGAGTGTCAAAAATCTACACAAGCACAAAAGAACTTAAGTTTTTAAGAGAATTGTGTCGAAGATGTGACAAACATCATCTATTGACTAAAAACATCAAATACATTAAATTTAGCTGGCTTCGAATGGGATAGCCTGATATGCGACCCTTCATTAATGAGACAGGATAAAAAGTAGACAAAGAAAAACAAAAATGCAAAGATAGTGAATACAATTAAATTTTTAAATTTTGCGAGAAAACAGTGTCGAAGCCGTTAAAATCAATCTTTTCATTTAAAAAAAACTTTTCATTTAAAAAAAAGCAATTGCAGCTGCATGCAACCAATAATGTGATCTGTGAGTTGTAATTAGGGAGACTAGGCAAAAAGAATATCAAAAAGAATAAAAAAGCACAGATATGAAACACGCCGAATTTTTTGAAAACAATTTACTTCAAAGCCATGAAATACATTAGCTGGCAACTGAGATATTAAAAGTTTTATTTATGCTGCCATAGCCAGCCATTAGTTGCTATTCTGCCGAAATTGTCATACGTCTACAAAATGAACGACAAGTAGACAAAATTCCAAAATTCAAAAAAATTTCCGAGAAAATTTTATCGAAGACGTTAAAACCATAATCTATTCAGTAGAATTATTAAAGATTTATAATTCAGCTTTCTTTCAACATAAATAACGTGATATAAGACTCTCAATAATGTCATATTTCGACAAGACCCAAAACAGAACCTCAAAAGTCATCAAGTATCCAGAAATAAACAAAAAATGTTCTAAAACTCGTAGTTGCAAAGTCAAAAACATTACAAATCAAAACTGCTAATATGATCAAGATTTGTTTTTAATAAAAAACATACGCTTGGTTTTTTTAATGAAAAACATACGCTGCTTAAAAAACATACAAGTCGGTTGGTTTTCCAAGCGCTAACCCTCAAAACTTTTTTTTAATTTTGGAAAACGGGAAAAACTGTTTTTCAGAGCACTCACAGAAAGCTTGCGTAAAAGTTTTATTTGGAGTTTCTAGTGATTTTGACAGCATTTTTTGTCTGTTTTTACGGCAAATTTATACAAAGAGGTCTAAAGATTCAGATTTGTTTCCATTTCCCGATAAAAAGGAGGAATTTAAGAAAAACAAAGCCAAAGTTTTAGACAAAAACTCGGATCAGACAGTTCAGCAATACTTCTACATCTTTAAAGCTAAAACCAACTTCTTAAAATTTTAACAATACAAGTAAATTTGACAAAAATTCGTAGCAAAAATACAGAAAATGTCAACTAGAACACTCAGTCAGTCAAGGAAATTAGTCAAATGTTCATAAAACTATAAACCTCGATAATCGCGATATTCTACGCTGGACGGGCTTTCTAATTGATACCACTCAGAACCCTCTACGATGAAAATATCGATCGGCCAAAATTGACGTAACAAAAAGCCAATTTGAGTAGATAATTCCCCCCCCCCCCCCACTAAAGTGAACAATTATGGAAAATGATAGTGTTTTCTGTTCTACGACGAGCAAATAATTTAGAAGTCAAAAAAATTTGTAGCGGGGAGCAGTCTGTTTATGACTCAAAGCGGAGTAATGCTGAGAATCGTTGGTTTCAATTACTTTCGAACAAATCTTGAAGAAATTTTTGTAGTGCATCTGAATAATTTTTGCTAGAACTTTTCTGACTTCTTGATGGAGTGGTACGTTACTATAGCTTTTGAGTAGTTAAATAGCTCTTTTGCTCCCACTGATTTAGAGACAGTTTTACTTAATTTGGTGTTGCTTACAACTAATACTCAATGGCTTTCGTTTTCACTTGAAATCTTTGATCTACAATGACCTATAACTGCGTCACTTGAAGATTTCTGAAGTTCTTTACCCGTGCACAAGACCCCCTTTCCCCGACCAAAGTAGGAAACAACAATAAAATTTAGGCCAACTCCAGTCCTTCGAGAGCATTTTGTCAGACGTAAGTCTGTTGCGTTTTTATACGATCGAGTGGAACACGATAGAAAGCAACTATTGTAAACGTGTTGTTTTTATGCAAATCTTTCGCTTGACAGTTTTGACTTTTTAAGCGATTTTTGCGTCTTTGACTTTTCCGTTTTCCGTGATCTAATTTTCTCTCGTTTACAAGTGTCAGCAGATGATCTCAAGTAGTCCCCATTTCCGCTTAAAATTTCGCATTCCCAGCAAAAATTTCTTCTCGTAGTGTTTTCAGATTTTTTTATCAAGCAGGTACTATTTAGCACTTTTTTAGGGTTATAATTAGAGTTTGAGCTAATTTGGATTACTTATCAGGACTCTTCTGGCAAAAGAGTTAGTCTCCTCGTTGCCTCCGCCCTGAATTTTGATTTTTTTCAGCACAAAATTGCTGGTAATTTAATAACAAATGCAATGTGCCTGTTGGCAGTAGTGGTGATGTTGGCCAAGTAGCAGAGCCGGATGCCGTGCATTTTTTCCACCATTCTGGTACACATCTCTTCAGCTGCACTGCTCAGATCTCTATGCCCAGTCGCATTCTCTGCCAGATCCTCAAACTAATGAAAGGCTGAGAAGGTAACGGAAGGACAAAGTATATTGATAATAATTATGACAAGGAGCTCGATTTTGTGCGTTTGCACATAATGTTCCAACCCCACTCATCCACATTTTGACTTAATTGTCAACCAAATGAGGAAGAGATAGGAAACAACAGAAATTCACATACAGTTCAACAGCAATTGGTGCATGAAAAAAAAATTGTCACAAAATCAAAACCCTAAATGAATTATAATGCCGCATTAGAGGACTGTTGGGACCTGCCATTAATTTTGGGAGCCGTCGGCGTGACCCGCAGGACCATTGGGAGCTACAATGCAAGAAAAACGCAAAATAAAACAACAAAAAACAATAATTACGGACAACGTTCAATATCTTTATTTGAAGAATCGTTTAGTAACAAAGTCAAAATAATATCAGATAAAACCTAAAATAAACGAATCAACTCGCACTTTACTAAAACACAGATTACACTTACCTCTAAGGACACTAGGTGGCAAGTCGACAAAAAAGCTCCAAAATCTATTGAAATTTGAATACTAGAAAAAATTCCGAAAAAATTCCTTATCAGTCATCAACTTTCTATTATAAAATGCTGGATGGATTCACATTTAACTGCTCGAGAAGCCAAGATCAGCTGCCTTTAGCGACACAACGCGATAAGACTAAAGGCCAAATACTAGACTAGAACCACAGAAAAAGTTTGCAAAAACAAATTTCTGAAGCCATTAAAAGCCATTGTGAATTGAAAGCCATTAAAAGCACAACTTGAGTCCAATGTCTTAAATGGTAATGTGGATAGACAACAAAAAGCAAAAAAGAACCAAAAAGCTTTGGCCAATTCTAAAAGGTCACAATTTTTTTTAAAGAAAACTGTGCCAAGGTGATTGAAACGCTTTTTGAAGCAAAAAAGCAGAAAAAAAAGAGTTTACTTCAGAAAAGTGGATGGGAACTAAAATTTATGAGGCTAATTTGTAAGTTGACAAAAAGAAGACCGAAGAGTTCTAATGTAGATTGATACTTTTGGAACAAAATTATTGAATGTCATCAAAACTATCAAGTGTCACCTGAAGGAGTTAAATAAGTTCACCTATTTTCCAATAGGAAGCTATTGAGACTTCTCATTGAGCAGAAAATGTCGAACAATTACAATAATAATATCAGTTGCAGATTTGTTTCCATTTCCCGATAAAAAGGAGGAATTTAAAAAAACAAAGCCAAAGTTTTAGACAAAAACTCGGATCAGACAGTTCAGCAATACTTCTACATCTTTAAAGCTAAAACCTACTTCTTAAAATTTTAACAATACAAGTAAATTTGACAAAAATTCGTAGCAAAAATACTGAAAATGTGAACTAGAACACTCAGTCAGTCAAGAAAATTAGTCAAATGTTCATAAAACTATAAACCTCGATAATCGCGATATTCTACGCTGGACGGGCTTTCTAATTGATACCACTCAGAACCCTCTACGATGAAAATATCGATCGGCCAAAATTGACGTAACAAAAAGCCAATTTGAGTAGATAATTCCCCCCCCCCCCCACTAAAGTGAACAATTATGGAAAATGATAGTGTTTTCTGTTCTACGACGAGCAAATAATTTAGAAGTCAAAAAAATTAGCGGGGAGCAGTCTGTTTATGACTCAAAGCGGAGTAATGCTGAGAATCGTTGGTTTCAATTACTTTCGAACAAATCTTGAAGAAGTTTTTGTAGTGCATCTGAATAATTTTTGCTAGAACGTTTCTGACTTCTTGATGGAGTGGTACGGTACTATAGCTTTTGAGTAGTTAAATAGCTCTTTTGCTCCCACTGATTTAGAGACAGTTTTACTTAAATTGGTGTTGCTTACAACTAATACTCAATGGCTTTCGTTTTCACTTGAAATCTTTGATCTACAATGACCTATAACTGCGTCACTTGAAGATTTCTGAAGTTCTTTACCCGTGCACAAGACCCCCTTTCCCCGACCAAAGTAGGAAACAACAATAAAATTTAGGCCAACTCCAGTCCTTCGAGAGCATTTTGTCAGACGTAAGTCTGTTGCGTTTTTATACGATCGAGTGGAACACGATAGAAAGCAACTATTGTAAACGTGTTGTTTTTATGCAAATGTTTCGCTTGACAGTTTTGACTTTTTGAGCGATTTTTGCGTCTTTGACTTTTCCGTTTTCCGTGATCTAAATTTCTCTCGTTTACAAGTGTCAGCAGATGATCTCAAGTAGTCCCCATTTCCGCTTAAAATTTCGCATTCCCAGCAAAAATTTCTACTCGTAGAGTGTTTTCAGATTTTTTTATCAAGCAGGTACTATTTAGCACTTTTTTAGGGTTATAATTAGAGTTTGAGCTAATTTAGATTACTTATCAGGACTCTTCTGGCAAAAGAGTTAGTCTCCTCGTTGCCTCCGCCCTGAATTTTGATTTTTTTCAGCACAAAATTGCTGGTAATTTAATAACAAATGCAATGTGCCTGTTGGCAGTAGTGGTGATGTTGGCCAAGTAGCAGAGCCGGATGCCGTGCATTTTTTCCACCATTCTGGTACACATCTCTTCAGCTGCACTGCTCAGATCTCTATGCCCAGTCGCATTCTCTGCCAGATCCTCAAACTAATGAAAGGCTGAGAAGGTAACGGAAGGACAAAGTATATTGATAATAATTATGACAAGGAGCTCGATTTTGTGCGTTTGCACATAATGTTCCAACCCCACTCATCCACATTTTGACTTAATTGTCAACCAAATGAGGAAGAGATAGGAAACAACAGAAATTCACATACAGTTCAACAGCAATTGGTGCATGAAAAAAAAATTGTCACAAAATCAAAACCCTAAATGAATTATAATGCCGCATTAGAGGACTGTTGGGACCTGCCATTAATTTTGGGAGCCGTCGGCGTGACCCGCAGGACCATTGGGAGCTACAATGCAAGAAAAACGCAAAATAAAACAACAAAAAACAATAATTACGGACAACGTTCAATATCTTTATTTGAAGAATCGTTTAGTAACAAAGTCAAAATAATATCAGATAAAACCTAAAATAAACGAATCAACTCGCACTTTACTAAAACACAGATTACACTTACCTCTAAGGACACTAGGTGGCAAGTCGACAAAAAAGCTCAAAAATCTATTGAAATTTGAATACTAGAAAAAATTCCTTATCAGTCATCAACTTTCTATTATAAAATGCTGGATGGATTCACATTTAACTGCTCGAGAAGCCAAGATCAGCTGCCTTTAGCGACACAACGCGATGATAAGACTAAAGGCCAAATACTAGACTAGAACCACAGAAAAAGTTTGCAAAAACAAATTTCTGAAGCCATTAAAAGCCATTGTGAATTGAAAGCCATTAAAAGCACAACTTGAGTCCAATGTCTTAAATGGTAATGTGGATAGACAACAAAAAGCAAAAAAGAACCAAAAAGCTTTGGCCAAGTCTAAAAGGTCAAAATTTTTTTTAAAGAAAACAGTGCCAAGGTGATTGAAACGCTTTTTGAAGCAAAAAAGCAGAAAAAAAAGAGTTTACTTCAGAAAAGTGGATGGGAACTAAAATTTATGAGGCTAATTTGTAAGTTGACAAAAAGAAGACCGAAGAGTTCTAAAGTAGATTGATACTTTTGAAACAAAATTATTGAATGTCATCAAAACTATCAAGTGTCACCTGAAGGAGTTAAATTAGTTCACCTATTTTCCAATAGGAAGCTATTGAGACTTCTCATTGAGCAGAAAATGTCGAACAATTACAATAATAATATTAGTTGCAGCAAAAATTCGAAAATTTTGTCAGAAGTGTCAATGTCATTAAAACCATACAAAATCCCTTGAAATTGTAAATGTTGAACTGAGAATTTTATAATATTGATGGGATCTGTATATGTACTTCGTGTGATAATGTGACATTTGGACAAAGAGGAACCACAAATAATGCAAATAATAAATTAAAAAATTTGATTTCATGAAAGGTCTTAGTATCAAAACCGTAAAGCCGTTAGTTAAAACTTAAAACCGGTAATCGATATTTTGTTTCTGCTAATATTGAGATGAGAGATGACATTTTTAGAACTTAGAAATAATGCCAGGAAGGGGTCAAAGTTCAAAAATTCATTGCTTTTTATCTTTTATATATATTGGAAGTCATAAGATAAAAAATTTTTATCTTTGTTAAAACCAAACCTCTATACGGGTAAATTTATGTTTCATAAGAGAGAAGCTGAGTCCAGAGTCCAGACATTAATGAGACTAAGCAACAAGTTGACAGAAATAAGGTAAAAAGGAAGGCAAAGGTCAAAAATTCAATGATATTTTCAAAAAAAGTGTATTAAAAGACATAAGAGCCTTTGTGTATCAACTAACAACATTAATGAATTTATTATAAGTTTTGAGCTAGCGAAATACGCCTTTAATAGGACTCAGTCATAAGACAACTGAACGATCAAGAAATGATGGCAATACTCAAGATTTCTTTAAAAATTTATGAGAAAATGCGAATTACCATGAAAACAGAATATTTGCGCCCCAACTGAACCTAAAGGGGATCTATCGTTAATTGAACTTGTAAATGAAAGCAGACTTCTCATTCTTTGAGATGAACTAATTGCAAAAACGTTTTTAAAAGGACGGCGCACTAACACAGTTTGAAATGTTTTTCGTTGTATAAATCCAGGATTGAACCTCAATTGGCCTTGTTATTTTTGCACGACTGTTAAATATCTAAATTGTTGCAAATAGTAGCGTACTATATATTTTAACCAAAAAACTTTTTATATCAAAAGCAAAAGCTTTTTTGTTAAACTTCGGTTTAAATTAGCGAAAGACCGGCAGATTGTTAGTTCCAGATCTTTTAAGTAGTAGCCGGATTTAAAAATACCCCCTATATGTGTATTTGAAGATCTTTTTCCGGTCTTTTTCCGTTTTTGGTCTGTACTACCGGAAAAATGGGGTTAGGAAGAATATTTAATAGAAATTATAATTAAATAATTAAAATGTTTGTTTTTCTCTGAAATTAAGCAGAATTTTTAACCAATAGAGACCATTCAAACAATTTGTCTATAATTTCGATATTGATCCAAATTTGAACAAGAATTAAGAAAAATGTGAACAAACAATGGAAATGTGGCTTATGTTCACAAATATTTAAACCTCGGTAACTGCTTGAAATGTGGGAAATGTAAAAAAAATAATCTTTTTCATTTGATTTTCTTCGCTTGACAAGCCCTATAATGATACCACTCACAACTCTGTACGATGAATATATCGATCGGCGAAAATTGACTGAACAAAATTTAAAAAAGCCAGTTGAACATATATTTCCGTCCCTCACAAATGTGGGGTTTGAACAGTAACTATATTAACTTGATTTGCTTTGTAATGTCTACAGAAATAATATGGCTTATAAAACCAAGAAAAATGACAAATCACGGAAGGCTGGACTAGCCGAATGACTGCTAGAAGGTTGCTAAAGCAGCCCGAAAATTTGAACCATAATTAAGAACAAAACAATCTTTTAAGTATTGTTAATCTTGGAAATAATTCAGTATGTTTCGTATCAAGGTGTATCAAATTTCTGTTCACTGCATGACGCGTCCACTGCTTGAATCCCAGACCGCCAAACTGCTGATTGGATATCCGGCTATTTACATCTCCTCATCACTCAAATGGGGTAAGCTTAGCACCCACTCTTAGCTTCAACACTCGCACCTTAAGCAGTATATAATGCGTTTTCGAGATCCTTCAAATGTTATTGTTTACTTGAAACTATGGGGTCAAGCTGACTTCGAAAACGGTATTAATCAGAGGTAATTTTAACCTGGGACCACATCCTGGGCAGTGCGGAATGCTATCCAGGCGGCTCACAAGCAAAAAATTACTGATAACTTTAATATACAATTTCCATTTCTCCTACTTGGAAAGTGCCGACTGTGAATTTGACAGTTGTTACGTCAGTGGTGGGAACAAGGGCACAGTTGTCCTCTCTGCAAATGGTGACGTTGACAGCCAGTGCAGTGATGGTCTCACCGTCCACAGCAGCCGACATTCCACCCTCGATTGTTGGTTTCGACATTCCCATCTGGGCTGTTGAACACATTGTAGCTATTTCCAGTAATCTGAGACCCCAATACACAGCTGAGAACTAATTTGTTTGCTCGTTGAGACCCAAATTTTGGTGTCAACGATCAAGCATTTTTCGTAAAATTTGAAGATCGACCATGACGTGATTTTTGAAAAACGTCCCATCATTGGACCACATTGATGGCAATGCGACAAATGTTACCCAGGATGAGGTTCTAGACTACCTCTAATCAGACCGTGCCAGAGCGAATTGACCTCTGATCAGACCCCAGTGCGTTCTTGATGTAATTTAGAGCGCAGAACGCACACGTGTGCGCTCGAGTGAGTATGATCAGAGGTCGATTCGTTCTGGGACCTCAGCCTAGAAGCACAGGTTCCTTCGAAATGGCTCCAAATTAACATTTTCCACTTCAACTTGAAATTTTTGATGGAAAGAGTTTTCCCTAAGAAACAATCAGTTTTATTGCCTCTGATATGGAGCTGTTGTTTTTTTTGTATAATCCTTTAATTTGAGGAGCCGGAGCGCGCTAGAAAAGGCGAGGTTCTAAATGTGGAAATTAAGAAGTAAATACCGAGTAGCATGAGTGCAGGGTGGAAGTTGGGAGAGATGAGTCTGTTCATGGGCATGAGCATGATACAGGACAGCGTCACGTTCTTCCCACTCCCATCATCCTCTGGTGGCGTTCCAAATGTGTTGAAGTACATCGAGATACACGCACCCTGATCAGAAAATGAAAACGTTTTCTATATTCAAAAGCTATCCGATCCCTACATTTCCTCAATTAGGTTTCTTTCTATTAGCAACTCTATGACAGTAAAATTATCCAAGCTTTCTTGCAACCAACTTGGTGGTCTCCAATTACCACAGCGTTTGTTAGATTCATGATAAGCATTTAAAAAAAACATCTCGTGAAGGATACCTTTGTAATTTTGTTGTCTTTGACAGTAAAAGTTATCATTAAAGTTTTGTAATTTTGTCCAATATTTTTTCTTTATATTGTTTTGTTGCTCTATCCTTATACTAATTGGTCTAATTGAAGTTCTACTGAGTTCTAAATGAACCTAAATAATGTTCTCAGTTCAAAGTTTAGGGCCATGATTACTTTGAAACATTTTGTTTTAGTAAAATTTAGAAAGCAGAAATTTTTTTCAGTAGTTTTGTCTGAGTCATGAAAGGTCTCTTTGATTTCAATAGTTAAGTAAGACGAATGTACCAATAGTTTGAGTTCATAGCTAATGGTTTTTTGTCACTCGACAGTAATTAATTTGTTTTAAAGAATATTTGTGAAAATTGAATTCTTATCGTTTCCGTTATATTTTGTTTTCGTGCACTTCAGTCCCCTTTATTAAAGTCTACATAATTTGTTTATGACGCATATCTGAATGTTAATTTGCTTTTCAATTGTTAGCTAATCAAAGATCTAAATTCGTCAAATATAGGGAGAATTAGAGATTTGTCTATATTTGGTTTTTCATTCGTTTGGTTTTCTTGGTTAGTTTTGCTGGTTTACAATAGGACTAATCAATTTATTTGATTGCTGACAATTCCAATTGATTTTCTGAAGAAGGATATGTGAAAGCTCTGGATGTGTCCAGGTGACATTGAACGCTTTTGAACATTGTTCAAACTCAATAACAGATTACGGCAAAAACAAATAGTCTCAATACTGTTTTGTCAACTTGTATATTTTTCCCATGAGCAAAAAAATCTAGCTGCCAATCAATTTTGAGGCTAATCAAGCTGAGTAAAAAAGAGGTCAGTACCTGAGAGTTTGACTGTTTGAAATTCATTCTAAAACGGGACAGATGTTGATTTTTTGTTCTGATATCTTTTGTTGTTTTTGTAAAATTAACTCATCACTTGACAAAATTGAGTTTCACATATTGTATAAATGCATGAGATATGATTTATTGTCTGCCACTACATATGTTCTAGTATTAGTTCAGGTGAAATAAAGAAAGTGTTAATGCGACTGATCTCAGTCGTATTAACACTTTCTTTTATAAATTTCTGTATTTTTTAAGAATCTATCAAGATTATATTGCAGAATATGATTTACAGAGCCCAGCAAATGCTATGTATTTTTTCAATTGTGCATAGATGTTGTCGTTAGAATTGCTCTGTAAGCACCTTCTAGTTTGTTGACTTTGACAATACGTGTTTTCCTTAAAATTTTTTCCATTTTGTTCTTATATTGTAATCATACTGAGTCCTGATACTGAGAGGTCCCTTGAGGTTCCAACGAATCCAAATAAAATTACATCATATTTTTTGTTAAAGAACAAAAATGGTATTGATTATCTTAAAACCATTTGTTAAATTTTAATTTGTGAGGACTGACCTTAGATTTTTTCTCTAGCTTTTTTACAGCCTGAGTAATGAAAAATCTCGTTGATTGAAGTAGGGAACAAAAACAGCTTAAATCATCTTTGGAGTTCATAACTGATGAATATAAAAATTGGACATTATTTTTTTTATATAAAGGAATTTTGTGTTTGACCCGTTTTGTTTTACTTTGTCATACCTTTGACTCGTTAAATAAACTTTTTACATTCTCCATTCGAAAAAGACCTTTTAAGCGACAACAAAAGCGGTATAAATCAACTTCTGGTCATTATCCCAAGTAGGCGCGGTAATGTGCGTTCGCACATAATTCTCAACCCTCTCATCCACAGTGTCGACTTAGTTGTCTTTCAAATGAGGAGGAGATTAAAAACACCTTCCGAAAAGTCACATATCATTCAACAAACAAATTAGTGGAGAAAAATGGAATAGAGGGCCGATGAAACTTGCCATAAAAGAGACCAATGGACAAATCAAACATGAAAATCAAATAATAGCAAACATTAATTACGACCAAAACTCGATGTTTATATTTAAAAAAAACACTTGATAACAAAAAAATGGAATCAGATAAAACCTGAGCTAAACAATTAACCTGTACTTCATAAGGTCGATATGAGACCTTTCAATAATGAGACTCAGAAAGAGATCGACGACGAAGAGCAGAAAGCGCAAATCTCAAAAATACGTATATAATTTTGAAAACAATCTATTTCAAATTGACTATAAGCAATAGGTTTCAGCTCGGCAGATTTAAAAAGTTTGTTTATACTTCATAGGAAGCAATTGAGACCTGTTATTATCCACAACATCGCAGACGAGAACAAGGAGGTAGCAATTAAAAACTTTCAAAATTTTACTTTTTTTATGAAATAAAGTGGTGTTTGAAGAAAAAACCGTTTAATATTGAAACCATTAAACGAATTTCAATTTAATGCCACGTTAGAGGGCCGATGAAATTTGCCATTCACAAGACAAATCAAACAACAAAATCAAATAAAAAGAGATATACTAACAAGACAAAATTACCGAGATTTGTTACTGTTTAAAATGTATTGGGAAAACGGGATAGATGTTGGATTTTTTGGCCTAATAATTGCTGTTGTTTCGGTAAAATTAATTGATTACTTGATAACGTTGTTTTTTACGTTTCGCATAATTGAGTGGGATATAATTTAATGTCTGCCATTGCAATTTCTTTTAGTATTCGTTCGGGTGAAAGAAAAAACATGATCTCAATTGTATTAAAACTTTCTTTTATAAATGTCCATTTCTTTTTATAAATGTCCATAAATGTTCATTTTTAGGAATCTATCGAAGTTTTTACTACACAATATGATTTGAGAGCTTAGCAAATGCTATGTATTTGCTTCATGGGTGCATAAACGTTGTTTTCAGAATTGCTCTGTAAGCACCTTCTAATTTCGTTGACATTGGCAATACGTGTTTTAAGTGGAATTTTGTCCAATTTGTTTTTATATTGTAATATTACCAAGTCGTAATACTGAGAGTTCCCTGGAGGTTCTAATGGGTCGAAAAAAACTATTAAGCACTTTATTACTCTAAAACTATTTGTTAAATTATAAGTTCGTAAATAGTTGGGTATCAACTTTAGATGCTTTTTTTCTCTAGCTTTTTTTAAAGTCTGAGTACTGAACGATCTCATTGATTGAAGTAGGGGAATAAAAGCGGCTTATGATTTTTATGAGTTAACACTAGGGCCGATAACTGATAGATTTTTTGATTGAAAATTAATTAATTTTTGTTAGAATTGAAATTAGAGTTCCAACCCGTTTTGATGTTTTGTTGTCTTGCCTTCAAAAGTCAATTCACAGACTTATATGAATCTATTTTTTTTCTTTGATAGGTAATAACAGGAAAAGACTTGTCGCCATTCAGTTTCTCAAAACTGTGGAGATTTTATGATAATTGTCTATTATTTGTTTTTCTCGCATTTCTTCTTTTGGTTAACTTTGGTTGCTTTCAAATACACTTCTCATTTATTTGGATTGCTGATGATTCCAAATGGTTTTCTGGAGAGGCGTATTTGAATTGTCAGATTGTTTGCATTTCAAATTAGTTGATTTTAAGTTCTAATCAAAAAATAATAGCTTATTTTGGAAAAACTTCAATATTGTTTTTTTTCGATTAAGAAAATCGTTAGCAAGATGTTGTAGCTGCTTCATATTCAAACTTTTGTGTTTGGTTTTATTATTTTTGGTTTTCGATCTATGAGATTATATTTGAGTTTTAAAATGTTTTTAGCACCAAATTTTTTCAATGAAATAGAAATTTAAATCAGTTTTTTTTATGTGTGTTTATACAAATAGATAACCAGTTTGCTAGAACATAAGATCAAAGGTCAGACGTAATTTACCTCTATATGACCAAGAAGTTTTTTTAACGATCTTTCCTAAGTAATATGATATCGATCGGCAGTTTTTAGCCGAATAGTTGACTCAGACAGTTCTGTTTATTTCTCTATAAAATAAGGAAATCGGGACAATTATCGGATAAAATGATATTACGATATATGATATTACGATAAAATCTTTTCATTAACCTCCTATAACTCTTCATGGAGCAGGTAAATCTTTTTTATCTCATATTCCATTTTCAGTGCGGTGTTTGTGACTCCTTTTTAGCTTGATGCTTGTGTTCCTCCTCAGGAAGAAATATTTAGAATTTGCGATTTGAGGCGGCACATGATTAGCCTCAGACCAATCGTAAAACGAAAGCCTACCGAGTTACAAAATGTGTTTGCTGTCGGCCATTTCCATTTGATGCTCTTATTTCGTGAAAGTACGAATGGAATTGATTTACTAAATCATGAGAGAAAAACAATATTTGATCCATATTAAAATTGAGTTTGCCAATCGCACGCTCGACCAAATCACTCCGGGAGCAACTACGGGCATCCACCTCTTCTTGGTTCGTCTCTCAAATCTGCAAATTGCTAGTGAAATAAATAATGGGTTGCATATTAAGCACCTAGAATTTCTTGCAGAAAAGTTTCTGGGAGAGCACACCTAATCTGTTGTAAAGCAAACCTAGGCGCGGCAGTCCAAAAATCGTGTTTGCGATCGTGATTTCGAGTTTTTCTTTTAGTCTACGTCATTCAAATTCCTTAACGTCAGACAGTCAAAAGCGTTGATATCAGAACTTCAGTTTTTTCTCATTTTTTGTCATGTTACCTGTACAATTTTTTGTTGAAATGATGTGAACTCTCTTCAGAAACAGGTCAGGTTTCTTTCATGTACTTGAATTATCGCGGGAACATTGTATTGTAGTAGAATTTTGAGTTTTGAGAACCCATACCAGCTGGGGACAAAGAGAGAAAAACCGTTTTGTAGAGCCCTTCTGTCCTCACGTTGATCTCTGCTATTCTACAGAAAACTTTAGCTTAAGTAGTCAATCGAATCAAATAACTAAAGTTGTCAATTTGAGTAATTGTTATGAGAAACGTTACCAGCTAGCTATTCATTGAGAAATGCCACAAGAGATTCATTGTCAGAAGATAGTTCAAAACTTTCGAAACTGTTTTCATGAACCAAAACTTAACGTATCTTATTCTTTTTCTACTGCCTAGTTTTGTGGCCGTTTTTAATTTTAGCAGCAGATTTTTATGCGAATTTAACTGGCGTGTCAATATCAGCACAGCTGTTCTGATTTCTTACATTTCTGCTTACTTTCTCGACAGTATGGCCACAACGCAAGTCAACTGCAACATGACAGCTGTGACATGACCTGCAATTTATCAATTCACAGTTGATAAGATTCAATGAAACATGCCAATCTTGTTCAAACTGTATCTCTTAGTTGTCGTTTTTTGCTTTTCATTAATATTTAATCTTGACTTCGAACATCACAATCAAGTAATTTGAGCACATAACATTCTCTATTCGCACATGACCTTTTACACGACAACAAATGCGGTATCAAACAACTTCTAGCCATAAGTGCAACAAGGATGCTCGGTAATGTGCGTTCGCACATATTGTTCCGAACCCGCTGGTCCACAGTTTTGACTTAATTGTCTACCAAATGAGGAAGAGATTGAAAATTTCCAATTTTCTCGAATTTATATGGTGTCTGAATAAATGAATAAAAAATCGTTTTAAACTAAAACCATTGAGCGAAGTCAATAATGCCGCTTTAAATGGCCAATGAAATATGTCATTAACGGGAAAAAGCAATTAACAAAATCAAATAACAAAAACAAAAATTAACGACTAAAGTTCAATGCTCAAAGCCCATTTGAAAAAACACTTAGTCAAAAAAGCATCACATGAACTTAAAATTAACAAATTAACTTGCCTTTCACTAATAAAGATATGTTGACTTGTCCTTAATGAGACCACATAGCAAGTCAATTATGACAATTATTTCAAAAACATGACAACCATTAGCTATCAGCTGAATTTATTAAATAAAACTGTGTTCCAGCCGTTACAACCATAACCTAATTACTGAGAACACATGATAGGTGAAATTACAACAATGATGTGGTTAGCAAAAAACGACAAACAAAGAACTCAGATTTTCAAAAAAAGTTTTGCGCATAGAATAATGAAGTAATTAAAACCATGAGCTTTGAAATGACAGTGAAAATATATCTCCATTGGGCCCCTGTTGCCCGTAAATGGGAATGGTTGATTTATTGATAATTGAGCAAAAATTTCCGGTATCATAACTTTCCGGTAATTTAATTTGAAGAAACAAAAAAAGCAAACAATTTTTTTGATTAGAGTGAAAATTTAAATAACTTTTTACTGTAAAAAACCACGATTAAAAAAAACGAGCCTTGTTATTTTTGCTCATTTTAAATCCAAATGTAATTGTTTTAGTTAATTGCGAAAACTGCAATTTTCTAGAAAAGTGATAAATAAAAAAAAGCGATGATTTTTGAATAATTATTTAATCACGTTAGAAAAAGTCGGCAAATTTTTAAATTCAGAACACTCTCAAAAGAATTAGGAGTAAAATCAAACCTCTATGGAGTGTGTAGGGACTTTGTCAGCAGTTATAGATTTTTGGTTCATCAGGTGAGTTTAAGTAATTTGTGCTAAAGATGCATAGTTGGTGCGTTCCCAATAAAAAGCTGAACTTTGAAAATTTTAGCCTCAATTTTTAGCAAAAATTTCTTGTGACTGTGCAGCAATACTCCGCTGTCTTAGAAAATAAAACAAAGTCGGCAGATCTGCATGCCGTATAATAATACAGCAGATAGAAACATATACAGCTATGAGTTGAAAATTTTATCGACGCCACTCAAAAAGCTGTGTAAAAACAGTCGACGATAAAAACTAAAGCTTCTTAAAAATGACTCCGCAGACACCATTTTATAGAAAAAATTCTTTTAAATATATATGTTTTTTGTCCTTCAACTAATTCAAATCCTACTTAAATTTTAAGACGCAAGGTTTTTTTTTACTGAGATAAGCAACGAATGATCAAATTCTGATAACGCAAATCATCTAAAAATTTTTGCCAGAGAGAGGAGGAGAAGAGAAATTGCATTAGGCGCACAAACGTTGTTTGTGAGATAAAGACGTCATTCAGAGAATCTGACTTTCAGCTTTGCTGCGTGAAGAAATAGAAAACGGAAAGAGAGCGTGACGAAGAAACAAAAAAACCTTAGAAGTTGATTTGACCATAAAGTTGATTTGACTATTGAACTGACAATTCACTTTTTTACAGCAACATCAAATAAAATAGTCTATAAAGCTCATCATGGCCCTAACTGCTCAAAATTGAATGAAAATTCTATAGACAACGAGAAAGTTTATTTTCTATCCAAGGTTTTGTGTTTTAAAAACCACAAAAATTAAATTTGAATTAAAAAAAAGTGACACTTAACAATGATACTACAGCTACAATATGAGAAGGCCAATAAAAATCGCGGTCTTGATGATTAGTCTAAAGAGAAAAATTTTTATTGGCCTTTTCGTATTGTAGCTGTAGTATCATTGTTAAGTGTCACTTTTTTTTCTAATTCAAATTTTATTTTTTGTGTTATTTAAAACACGAAACCTTGGATAGAAAATAACTTTAAAGGGCAATAAGAAAAACAAACAAATCATGGAAATCTAGTCTTTGATTTTTTGAAAATAATTTGAACGGCATGAAAATCACTGTTACGAACTGCCGCAACTAATTCGATATCCTTACTAATCGCTTGCAACCGATGAGATAGATCGGTTATTAACAAGGTGCAATTTAAGGGATACGATTTAAGGAATCAAGCAATAAGTTTAATTAATACCAGAAAGACTGAACAGTTCGCTAAATTTTTTTTTAAAATGAACAGCTTCTAAATCTTAGAAAGCCTTAACTATTAATTGAGACACTTAGTACAGTTTTTGAAGCATCCTTTGGAAAAGTGATTAGACAACAAAGTAACGGATAAAAACTCGGAAAACTAAAAAATAATTCAAATGAAAACTCAAAAGATTAATTTTTCTTTGAAAAAATTAGTGTCAAAGTCCTAGAGCGCATTAGTTTTGAACTGAAATGTTTGAGTTAATTGATAGAGTCCTGCTAGCAACCTGTGAGACAATTCCTCAGTAAGATTAAATAATAAGATAACAAACGGTACTACAAATTCTAGCAAGACTCATAAATCGTTAAATGTTTTTGAGAACAAATAGTGTCAAAGACCGGAACAACAAATGGTGCCAAAGACCAGAACACTTTCTTTCGGCTTTTTTTACTGCCGTAAAAAGCAGAACAAATGTGAACAGATCTATAAAAAAAGCCCCCAAATACAATCCAAATACTTTGGATCGTAAAAAACCACGAACACCGAAATATGGCTGCGCTCAGCTTACAGGTTTGCAGCTATAAAGTTTAGTTTTTATTATCAATTTGAGCATATTTTCAAGCCAAACCGATTAAAATTTGAGCATAGTACAGAAAATGTGAACCAAAACAACTGAAATCAGTCAATTGTTCACAAAACTATAAGCCTCGGTAACTCCGTGTAAAAAACAAAATTGAAAAAATCTTCTAAATTTTATATTCTACGCTGGACGGGCTTTCTAATGATACCACTCACAACCCAATACGATGTATTTTAGGCGGCCAATAATGTTTAAGAATCTTATTTAAATGAACTTTTTGTGCAAAAAACTTATGTGGAAATTCTATAGGACCCACAAAAAGTCGCGATTATTGTACTCTTTTTCCATTTTTAGTTATTTGCCAAATTTTTCAACAGTATATGTTATTCGTCCTAACGTCGGCCATTGAGAGAGGTCATTTTGAGGACCATGTCAAATAAAGCCTTGTACAACGAGAAGGGTGACCAATAGAGAAACTTGTTGACGGTCCGATTAATTGATCGCAATTTTCTCAAATCACTGCAGACCTGAATTCGAAAGTTGATATCATGAAGAAATGAATAGTACAAAATTAAACCATTATTTGATCTGATTGTAACTTGTTGGTTACGCGTGATTAATTAAGATTTTGTTTTGTTGATCGAGAGTTCGATTAAAAGACTTCCCAATTTTATTGTATTTTTTTTACAGTTTGACTTTTATTCAACACCATTACCTTTTGGCAGCCATTTATATCAGAATAAATCTGGTTGTGTCAGCTGTGCATAAATGTACCTGTGTGAATGTCTGAGGGGAGGAGATAGGCTGACTGCTGTCATCTGTGGGA
>NC_134470.1:26596537-26733330 GCF_964194025.1 Convolutriloba macropyga
CTTCTGATCAGACTATCCGCTATAAAAAAAATCCGCTCGAAATGGTCTCTGATCAGACTAATGTGCGCTTGAATTGCCTCTGATCATCCTGAAGTGACTTCTGATCATACCATCCCAGACCAAAGTGACCTCTGATCATACCATCCCCAGACCGAAGTGACCTCTGATCATACCATCCCCAGACCGAAGTGACCTCTGATCATACCATCCCCAGACCTAAGTGACCTCTGATCATACTATTGTGCGCTGGAGCCAAATCCCAGACCCTGTAATTTTGGTCTGGGAACACACCGTGTGCGTTGGACGTGGTCTGATCAGAGGTCACTTCCGGATGGCACCTCAACCTGGGCATGCTTCAAAGTGCATAATTCAATTAATTTCCCTTAAACTTCTCAGTTTGAGCTAGCAGTTATCTCAAAAAGATCGATCATCATACTCGTTAATGATTACAGAAAAACAATGCAAAAACAAATTTGGGAGTCATTTTTTTCTGTTTTTTGCAGCTACGGATAATTGGCATGTGTTTTCTTCACTTCTCGGGGTCCGCGTTAATGACTGATTTCCGAAGTGATCTTCAAAAGTGAGGCAGCATTTTGGTTAAGGATGTTGACAAGAACTGAACATCTTGCTGAATTAACTAACTCTCTATCAGTAGCGATTTATAAATTTTTAGAAGTAGTTTGCATTCGCATCCTCTAAAGCACCGCTTTAAAGCCCTAAAACATAATTGCTAACTCTTTTAAGAACTATGCACATCTGGAAACTCTGCTTGTGATGCGTACAGTAAAATTCATGAAACACACTAGCTGAAGTCACAGAATAAGGCAACGCTGGAGGGGTTAAGGAGAAGAATTTGGCATCGGAAAATAAATATATCACGAGTTTTTGCTTTTTCAGCTCTGCGGCTGAAATATTGCTTCATCATAAGTTTGACCAAAAACTCAAATCAAAAGATGTCTTTTGATCAAATTTTGATGAAAAACTGAATTGATCGATTGCCTTGCTGTAGTTCAAATACGACACAGTTTTTTTTCCAAAATTTGTTGAAAAGTTATCCATGAATAGCAAAATAGTAACGAGAGAGCAGCGATTTTTACGTCTGTCGTCTTCTGAATTTCTGCTAGGCTCAACAGTGAGGGGACTCTGTCGCCCAGAAGATCGATCAAATAAAATAAACCAAAGGTTTTGAATTGGTGAAGCAAGCGTTACTTTGTTACTCAGCGATTTCCCCTCTTCCACTCTTGTAAGCTGTTGCAAATTAGATTGCCTTGAAATAAGTTAATTCACAATGGGGCTCGTAATATCAATTCTAGTTATATGGATAACGAATGTAAGACAATTACTTGCACATCAATGGAAAGGACAAACTCAAAGACAATTTATAATAGTAATTAAAATAATAATAGCGATATCCGTGGTTCACTTCCCACAACGCTCACAGTATCCCAACTGGTCTTGCAATTACAAAATTCCGGAGTTCAACATCTTCTATAGTTTAGTCCCACTAAACCAACTACTTTTTCTCACTTGTGCGAATCCAAACTTCTGAAGTTCTCCCAGAATCTCCAAAGTCTGCCTCTCTCTCTCTCTCTCTCTCTCTCTCTCTCTCTCTCTCTCTCCTGTGTCACTTCAATTTATACTCACCCAATACGCTCTTATCTTCAGCAAACAAACCTTAATCTCTTAAGTAAACATTGCAACTTACACTTGCAATCTGTCACATTCCGTAGGAGGGCTTTGTTTGCTATGCAAACAAATCAATATCAAACTATGCTCTGTCATTCAACTGCTACCAACCATTGTCTAACATTCTCCTTATCTTAAATAAACGACCTTTGGACTCATATGTAAGCAAACCCACTCAGCTTTATCGCATATTTGTGCTTGACATGTGCATCAGTGTTTGCTTAGTAAACATTGAACGTTGCTCTGAAAAGATCTTATACCTCTATTTCCGCTATAAAATTAATTAGCTGCAATCAATCCCTGTCAAAAATCATGTGTTGAATAAATAACTAAACTCAACCCCAAAGCTAAGAGCAGTTGTTATTCCGGGCTTTTTTCAACATTTCATGCAATTCCCCATTTAGAAACCGCCGAAAAGTCTAATATTCCTAAAAGCCCAAAAGTGTGACCTCTAGAGGTCAATTAGGGGTCATTCGTCCAAAATGAAGGGTCAAGTTAATAAAACTAATTACTGTCAGGGAAAGTTCTCTCATAGTTGCACCTACTCACAAAACTTCATGGCCTAACTCCAACTAGAACACGAGCAATGACCGCGCACACTTTTCATCGACCTCCCGGATGACTCCAAATTTCCAAACTTAATAACTTGCGAAGTAGTGGTCAAAACGTCTTCGGATAAAGTTTTCTAGTAACTATAGGGTGCCACCAATTTGTCTGCCAAGTTTCATGACCAACGGATCAGCCGTTGCGAGTCGTTTGCAATTTGAAAATTTTTAACGAGTGGTGGGTGCCGAAACTCGAAAAATCCGAGTTCGGCAAAATTGACCGGGGTGGTTCTTTTTTGTCACTAACTGTCCCAGGTTATCATATTAATACCATTTCAAAGTCATTCGGCCGCTCAAAAAGGCCAATTTCCGGTTTTCGGCACTCGGGTCGTCCCGAAGCACCAATTTCCAGTCAGAATCTGGGATTGAAAGTATCACCAATCCAAAGCCCTTGAAAAGTTACACTAACCCTCCAAAAAACATAGGGCTACTACTAATACTCCAAGAGCAATTCAAATTTTACGTTCCGCAGCACGGGCGTAAGCTAACTCCGTGCAGTTTGGTGTGGGTTCAAATCTGACCTTAAAATTGGATTCCTCGTACCCAAATTAGTCTATCCCCCAATTTTCAGGTCAATCCGACGTACTTTTCGAAAAAATACTATTTCAATTTAGGTGCTGACTACATTCCTGTGATAATAACCATATACTGGAAAATAACTATTTTACATGCTAAACCCTTCCCAAGACCATGCAAAAACATTAATGCATACGTGCAGGACATTACAACTGATTAATAGCCTTATTTCTGACTCAAACATTCATATTTCACAGTAAAATACATAAAAACCTTCAAATCACACAACTTCCGGTGTTAATAGCTCGGTGTCGGGTGGTCGGATTCGCAAGAAATTTATACTCGCAATAGAAGACTACTAGGGGTACCTCCCCATCATTGACCAGTTATCAACCAATAACTCCTTCCCATCCCGGGGCGGGGGGTCGGACAACTTTTTATCGGTAGGGTATTTGGAAAACTGATAAATTGCCTCTTTATTTACTTTAAGCCAACAAAACTCTAATAAATTTCTTCCACAACTTTCTAAACCATTCCCATGATTATCCAATACTTTACTGCAACAGTACATGCTAGTACGCCTGGTTTTTACCGTTATTTCATCTATAAACAATCGAAATTTATACCCCAATTTAACAAAAACCGTCGAATAACACCATTTCTTGTGCCAAAAACTCAGATCAAAAATGTATATACGGCTGCGTGTCCCTATTATATATCAACAATCATAAGGGGAATATCCCCACAAAATTTCAGATTCCAATGACGATTATAACTTAAAGAGTTGAGTGCACCAAGTTTGGAGTTGCCAATTATTTTGTAAATTTGAAATCACAATTTAATTTGGTTGAAATTGAATTTCCAATTCTGTTCAAAGTATCTAGTTCACTTCAAATGTTCGCTTTCTAGTTTTCATCTAAACTTAAATCACTCATTTCGACTTTGGCCTGATGAACAGACACAATTTTGCTAAGTAAATGAAATATATCGACAGCTCAATATGCTTTTGTTCATCAATTTGTTTGTTTAAGATATATTACTCAACTCCCCTCTCTGGCGCCTTCGAAACAATAACCCTTTACGAAAGAATGCTTATTTCAAACATCTTATTAACTTGTCAAAGTTGACCTAAATTATTTGACTTAACTAGCGCTATCTGGTTATGAAATTTCTATTGAGTTTATTCTTATGCTTTCTACACTCCTCCCTCCTAGAATAGTATTCTCCTGAATTATTGCAAAACCTTATCCTGTGACCCGATTAACTTACTCCTACGTACTTTAGTAATTGTCCACCTAGTGAAGTGAACCACTTATGTTTAGCTCCGGGTTAATATAAACTAACTGCACTAAAATTTGAATAGCGGTTGATTAAATCAGATTTGAAAACACTTTCTCACCTTCAAATTTTTACATATTCTACCTAACTCATCAACATTGATTCTTGATCGAACTCTATTGCCTCTGACAAACATTCTCCCTGGGAACCCCTAAATAACTGAAGTAAAAAAATCTAAAAATAGATCTACCAAAGCTATACATTTCCCTAAATCATCTTTTTAAGAGAAAAAAAATCCCTACAGCTATAGTGCTTGATAAAATTGTCTCGATAAAAAAGATTAATACAATTAAGGCAACAATTGGGTAAAAAGTCTTGAATAACTCAGCTGTCAACGTCCCTCTCATCATACACTCGTGGATCTGTACATGAAAGCCTTCTTCCTCTGATGTTTGAATGGATGTCCACCTCTTCTTCCACTGTTGTTGACATTTCTTCTGTAGTCCTGCCACAACTGCTGTCCTGATGCTTCCAAACAGCTCCACCTCTCCTTCCGGCTCAATGCTCGGTTTTCCAGCAACAGCCTTGCAATCTCCGGAAATCGTGATGCAATCCTTCTATCCACTTTCTGCTCAACTTACAACGAAAACACGCTAGAGTCCTCCCTCCTAGGCTGTTGATCATCATGAACCCTACTGTGCAACACTTTAGCCATTGACTTCTGATAGTATTTCCCTGTTCTGTCAACTCCAGCACTGTCCCCTTGATGCTCATCCGTTGGTTCGACCGAAACACTACCAGTAAGCTGACTTTCATTTAATTGCGATTGCACCCATTCCTCCAGCTCCTTTCCCAACTGTGCAGTGCAAAATCACTGCGGTCACCTGCTTGTCCAATTCTCTTGTCCCTCCAGAACTTGTCCAATTCTCCAAAGTGTCCACAGTGCACTCAGTTGTACACATCTGTGTCTCATCAGCCCCGTTTGTTACATTGCAGAACTTCTGGTGTGACCCTCCTGTCTTTAACTTTATCAAGGCCCAGGCTCCTAACATATCGTTTCTGCTAGCTTTGATCCCACCGCCAAAATTGATCGCTAATGCAGTTACATTTCCGCATGCTACTGAGTCCAAACTCCCAGCAAAACTTGTCTCGCTACTCGCATCGTTGTCATCAAATTCCTCTACATCCAAAAAATCTGTATCCGAAGCATCTTCAAACAAATTGCCATCATCCGACTGTTCATCGCTTATCTCCTCAGACTCTGGTGACAGTACATAACTCTTTTCCATAGCATGATGCTCATCTGGTCCACAAGATTCAACTCTCCGCTCAATGACTTTTTCTTCTGTCGGAAGTTCTCCGTTGCCACTGTTTTCATATTCTCTCAGTGCTGCTCTAGAAATTTCCTGATTATTTTTACCACAAACTTCCTCCGTGAACTCCGCCTAAGTTCCATTTGGCACTTCATCGCCGCAATCTGGAATTCTTATTCCACTACCACTTTCAGCAACTCTCGTATCTTCAACTTCCCCAAACAGATCTTCACTAAAGGCTTCTTTTCTTGAGACACCACAGCTGGACCCAATGCCAAATCCTTCAGAATTTTTGCCGGTTGGCTGCAATTCATCCATTAAAGAAGTATCAAGGCTACTACTTGTATCAATTACGTGCCTTTGAGCATACTGCTGTCCCGTTGATCCATAGTGTCACTGGTTCCAATTAATTCTGCCCTACTTGCCGCTTTCCCTCTAACGAACATTTTATAGCTTCGCTCATAAAAAAGTGGATTGTCGGACAAACGTATATCAAACTGATACAACGTCTCTGTCAGTGTCCATGCTTGCTTCCCTGGAGTCGACCGCCAATAACCTCTTGGTAAATCACTTACTGCATTCAAAGCCCACCCACACAATTTTGTAGGCAACCACTTCATCATCTCTTCTTCCGTTCATCCCAACTTCAAGCCAGTGCTCAAATAATGTTCGCGCCAAACCTCCCAAACTTCGTAGCCTGGTGAAGAAAAACGCTTCACCAATTGATAACCAAACATCATCAATCTCTTGGTAACCCAAATTTAAAATGTAAGTCAAATTTCGTTGCGCTCTCAGCAGTTTCTCTGACGCACGCTCTCGAATTAATCAGAAAATAATCCACAGCAAAAAGTAAAAAGAAACGAAGCCCATCCAGGAGCGCCACTGTCGTCTTCTGAATTTCTGCTAGGCACAACAGTGAGGGGACTCTGTCGCCCAGAAGATCGATCAAATAAAATAAACCAAAGGTTTTAAATTGGTGAAGCAAGCGTTACTTTGTTACTCAGCGATTTCCCCTCTTCCACTCTTGTAAGCTGTTGCAAATTAGATTGCCTTGAAATAATTTAATTCACAATGGGGCTCGTAATAACAATTCTAGTTATATGGTTAACGAATGTAAGACAATTACTTGCACATCAATGGAAAGGACAAACTCAAAGACAATTTATAATAGTATTTAAAATAATAATAACGATATCAGTGGTTCACTTCCCAAATGACTATATCAAAAACGCTCACCGTAACCCAACTGGTCTTGCAATTACAAAATTCCAGAGTTCAATCTCGCTCTCAGTCTCTTCCCTGCTTTTTACACTATCTTCTATAGTTTAGTCCCACTTAACCAACTACTTTTTCTCACTTGTGCGAGTCCAAACTTCTGAAGTTCTCCAAGAATCTCCAAAGTCTGCCTCTCTCTCTCTCTCTCTCTCCCTGTGTCACTTCAATTTATACTCACCAAATACGCTCTTATCTTAAGCAAACAAACCTTAATCTCTTAAGTAAACATTGCAACTTACACTTGCAATCTGTCACATTCCGTAGGAGGGTTTTGTTTGCTATGCAAACAAATCAATATCAAACTATGCTCTGTCATTCAACTGCTACCAACCATTGTCTAACATTCTCCTTATCTTAAATAAACGACATTTGGACTCATATGTAAACAAACCCACTCAGCTTTATCGCATATTTGTGCTTGACATGTGCATCAGTGTTTGCTTAGTAAACATTGAACGTTGCTCTGAAAAGATCTTATACCTCTATTTCCGCTATAAAATTAATTAGCTGCAATCAATCCCTGTCAAAAATCATGTGTTGAATAAATAACTAAACTCAACCCCAAAGCTAAGAGCAGTTGTTATTCCGGGCTTTTTTCAACATTTCATGCAATTCCCCATTTAGAAACCGCCGAAAAGTCTAATATTCCTAAAAGCCCAAAAGTGTGACCTCTGGAGGTCAATTAGGGGTCATTCGTCCAAAATGAAGGGTCAAGTTAATAAAACTAATTACTGTCAGGGAAAGTTCTCTCATAGTTGCACCTACTCACAAAACTTCATGGCCTAACTCCAACTAGAACACGAGCAATGACCGCGCACACTTTTCATCGACCTCCCGGATGACTCCAAATTTCCAAACTTAATAACTTGCGAAGTAGTGGTCAAAACGTCTTCGGATAAAGTTTTCTAGTAACTATAGGGTGCCACCAATTTGTCTGCCAAGTTTCATGACCAACGGATCAGCCGTTGCGAGTCGTTTGCAATTTGAAAATTTTTAACGAGTGGTGGGTGCCGAAACTCGAAAAATCCGAGTTCGGCAAAATTGACCGGGGTGGTTCTTTTTTGTCACTAACTGTCCCAGGTTATCATATTAATACCATTTCAAAGTCATTCGGCCGCTCAAAAAGGCCAATTTCCGGTTTTCGGCACTCGGGTCGTCCCGAAGCACCAATTTCCAGTCAGAATCTGGGATTGAAAGTATCACCAATCCAAAGCCCTTGAAAAGTTACACTAACCCTCCAAAAAACATAGGGCTACTACTAATACTCCAAGAGCAATTCAAATTTTACGTTCCGCAGCACGGGCGTAAGCTAACTCCGTGCAGTTTGGTGTGGGTTCAAATCTGACCTTAAAATTGGATTCCTCGTACCCAAATTAGTCTATCCCCCAATTTTCAGGTCAATCCGACGTACTTTTCGAAAAAATACTATTTCAATTTAGGTGCTGACTACATTCCTGTGATAATAACCATATACTGGAAAATAACTATTTTACATGCTAAACCCTTCCCAAGACCATGCAAAAACATTAATGCATACGTGCAGGACATTACAACTGATTAATAGCCTTATTTCTGACTCAAACATTCATATTTCACAGTAAAATACATAAAAACCTTCAAATCACACAACTTCCGGTGTTAATAGCTCGGTGTCGGGTGGTCGGATTCGCATGAAATTTATACTCGCAATAGAAGACCACTAGGGGTACCTCCCCATCATTGACCAGTTATCAACCAATAACTCCTTCCCATCCCGGGGCGGGGGGTCGGACAACTTTTTATCGGTAGGGTATTTGGAAAACTGATAAATTGCCTCTTTATTTACTTTAAGCCAACAAAACTCTAATAAATTTCTTCCACAACTTTCTAAACCATTCCCATGATTATCCAATACTTTACTGCAACAGTACATGCTAGTACGCCTGGTTTTTACCGTTATTTCATCAATAAACAATCGAAATTTATACCCCAATTTAACAAAAACCGTCGAATAACACCATTTCTTGTGCCAAAAACTCAGATCAAAAATGTATATACGGCTGCGTGTCCCTATTATATATCAAAAATCATAAGGGGAATATCCCCACAAAATTTCAGATTCCAATGACGATTATAACTTAAAGAGTTGAGTGCACCAACTTTGGAGTTGCCAATTATTTTGTAAATTTGAAATCACAATTTAATTTGGTTGAAATTGAATTTCCAATTCTGTTCAAAGTATCTAGTTCACTTCAAATGTTCGCTTTCTAGTTTTCATCTAAACTTAAATCACTCATTTCGACTTTGGCCTGATGAACAGACACAATTTTGCTAAGTAAATGAAATTTATCGACAGCTCAATATGCTTTTGTTCATCAATTTGTTTGTTTAAGATATATCACTCAACTCCCCTCTCTGGCGCCTTCGAAACAATAACCCTTTACGAAAGAATGCTTATTTCAAACACCTTATTAACTTGTCAAAGTTGACCTAAATTATTTGACTTAACTAGCGCTATCTGGTTATGAAATTTCTATTGAGTTTATTCTTATGCTTTCTACACTCCTCCCTCCTAGAATAGTATTCTCCTGAATTATTGCAAAACCTTATCCTGTGACCCGATTAACTTACTCCTACGTACTTTAGTAATTGTCCACCTAGTGAAGTGAACCACTTATGTTTAGCTCCGGGTTAATATAAACTAACTGCACTAAAATTTGAATAGCGGTTGATTAAATCAGATTTGAAAACACTTTCTCACCTTCAAATTTTTACATTTTCTACCTAACTCATCAACATTGATTCTTGATCGAACTCTATTGCCTCTGACAAACATTCTCCCTGGGAACCCCTAAATAACTGAAGTAAAAAAATCTAAAAATAGATCTACCAAAGCTATACATTTCCCTAAATCATCTTTTTAAGAGAAAAAAAAATCCCTACAGCTATAGTGCTTGATAAAATTGTCTCGATAAAATAGATTAATACAATTAAGGCAACAATTGAGTAAAAAGTCTTGAATAACTCAGCTGTCAACGTCCCTCTCATCATACACTCGTGGATCTGTACATGAAAGCCTTCCTCCTCTGATGTTTGAATGGATGTCCACCTCTTCTTCCACTGTTGTTGACATTTCTTCTGTAGTCCTGCCACAACTGCTGTCCTGATGCTTCCAAACGGCTCCACCTCTCCTTCCGGCTCAATGCTCGGTTTTCCAGCAACAGCCTTGCAATCTCCGGAAATCGTGATGCAATCCTTCTATCCACTTTCTGCTCAACTTCCAACGAAAACACGCTAGAGTCCTCCCTCCTAGGCTGTTGATCATCATGAACCCTACTGTGCAACACTTTAGCCATTGACTTCTGATAGTATTTCCCTGTTCTGTCAACTCCAGCACTGTCCCCTTGATGCTCATCCGTTGGTTCGACCGAAACACTACCAGTAAGCTGACTTTCATTTAATTGCGATTGCACCCATTCCTCCAGCTCCTTTCCCAAATGTGCAGTGCAAAATCACTGCGGTCACCTGCTTGTCCAATTCTCTTGTCCCTCCAGAATTTGTCCAATTCTCCAAAGTGTCCACAGTGCACTCAGTTGTACACATCTGTGTCTCATCAGCCCCGTTTGTTACATTGCAGAACTTCTGGTGTGACCCTCCTGTCTTTAACTTTATCAAGGCCCAGGCTCCTAACATATCGTTTCTGCTAGCTTTGATCCCACCGCCAAAATTGATCGCTAATGCAGTTACATTTCCGCATGCTACTGAGTCCAAACTCCCAGCAAAACTTGTCTCGCTACTCGCATCGTTGTCATCAAATTCCTCTACATCCAAAAAATCTGTATCCGAAGCATCTTCAAACAAATTGCCATCATCCGACTGTTCATCGCTTATCTCCTCAGACTCTGGTGACAGTACATAACTCTTTTCCATAGCATGATGCTCATCTGGTCCACAAGATTCAACTCTCCGCTCAATGACTTTTTCTTCTGTCGGAAGTTCTCCGTTGCCACTGTTTTCATATTCTCTCAGTGCTGCTCTAGAAATTTCCTGATTTTTTTTACCACAAACTTCCTCCGTGAACTCCGCCTAAGTTCCATTTGGCACTTCATCGCCGCAATCTGGAATTCTTATTCCACTACCACTTTCAGCAACTCTCGTATCTTCAACTTCCCCAAACAGATCTTCACTAAAGGCTTCTTTTCTTGAGACACCACAGCTGGACCCAATGCCAAATCCTTCAGAATTTTTGCCGGTTGGCTGCAATTCATCCATTAAAGAAGTATCAAGGCTACTACTTGTATCAATTACGTGCCTTTGAGCATACTGCTGTCCCGTTGATCCATAGTGTCACTGGTTCCAATTAATTCTGCCCTACTTGCCGCTTTCCCTCTAACGAACATTTTATAGCTTCGCTCATAAAAAAGTGGATTGTCGGACAAACGTATATCAAACTGATACAACGTCTCTGTCAGTGTCCATGCTTGCTTCCCTGGAGTCGACCGCCAATAACCTCTTGGTAAATCACTTACTGCATTCAAAGCCCACCCACACAATTTTGTAGGCAACCACTTCATCATCTCTTCTTCCGTTCATCCCAACTTCAAGCCAGTGCTCAAATAATGTTCGCGCCAAACCTCCCAAACTTCGTAGCCTGGTGAAGAAAAACGCTTCACCAATTGATAACCAAACATCATCAATCTCTTGGTAACCCAAATTTAAAATGTAAGTCAAATTTCGTTGCGCTCTCAGCAGTTTCTCTGACGCACGCTCTCGAATTAATCAGAAAATAATCCACAGCAAAAAGTAAAAAGAAACGAAGCCCATCCAGGAGCGCCACTGTCGTCTTCTGAATTTCTGCTAGGCTCAACAGTGAGGGGACTCTGTCGCCCAGAAGATCGATCAAATAAAATAAACCAAAGGTTTTAAATTGGTGAAGCAAGCGTTACTTTGTTACTCAGCGATTTCCCCTCTTCCACTCTTGTAAGCTGTTGCAAATTAGATTGCATTGAAATAATTTAATTCACAATGGGGCTCGTAATAACAATTCTAGTTATATGGTTAACGAATGTAAGACAATTACTTGCACATCAATGGAAAGGACAAACTCAAAGACAATTTATAATAGTATTTAAAATAATAATAACGATATCAGTGGTTCACTTCCCAAATGACTATATCAAAAACGCTCACCGTAACCCAACTGGTCTTGCAATTACAAAATTCCAGAGTTCAATCTCGCTCTCAGTCTCTTCCCTGCTTTTTACACTATCTTCTATAGTTTAGTCCCACTTAACCAACTACTTTTTCTCACTTGTGCGAGTCCAAACTTCTGAAGTTCTCCAAGAATCTCCAAAGTCTGCCTCTCTCTCTCTCTCTCCCTTCAATTTATACTCACCCAATACGCTCTTATCTTAAGCAAACAAACCTTAATCTCTTAATAAAACATCGCAACTTAAACTTGCAATCTGTCACATTCCGTAGGAGGGCTTTGTTTGCTATGCAAACAAATCAATATCAAACTATGCTCTGTCATTCAACTGCTACCAACCATTGTCTAACATTCTCCTTATCTTAAGTAAACGACCTTTGGACTCATATGTAAACAAACCCACTCAGCTTTATCGCATATTTGTGCTTGACATGTGCATCAGTGTTTGCTTAGTAAACATTGAACGTTGCTCTGAAAAGATCTTATACCTCTATTTCCGCTATAAAATTAATTAGCTGCAATCAATCCCTGTCAAAAATCATGTGTTGAATAAATAACAAAACTCAACCCCAAAGCTAAGAGCAGTTGTTATTCCGGGCTTTTTTCAACATTTCATGCAATTCCCCATTTAGAAACCGCCGAAAAGTCTAATATTCCTAAAAGCCCAAAAGTGTGACCTCTAGAGGTCAATTAGGGGTCATTCGTCCAAAATGAAGGGTCAAGTTAATAAAACTAATTACTGTCACGGAAAGTTCTCTCATAGTTGCACCTACTCACAAAACTTCATGGCCTAACTCCAACTAGAACACGAGCAATGACCGCGCACACTTTCGTAATTTGACAGTTTTTAATGAGTGGTGGGTGCCGAAACTCGAAAAATCCGAGTTCGTCAAAATTGACCGGGGTGGTTCTTTTTTGTCACTAACTGTCCCAGGTTATCATATTAATACCATTTCAAAGTCATTCGGCCGCTCAAAAAGGCCAATTTCCGGTTTTTGGCACTCGGGTCGTCGCGAAGCACCAATTTCCAGTCAGAATCAGGGATTGAATGTATCACCAATCGAAAGCCCTTGAAAAGCTACGCTAACCCTCCAAAAATAATAGGGCTATTACCAATACTCCAAGAGCAATTCAAATTTTACGTTCCGCAGCACGGGCGTAAGCTAACTCCGTGCAGTTTGGTGTGGGGTCAAATCTGACCTTAAAATTGGATTCCTCGTACCCAAATTAGTCTATCACCCAATTTTCAGGTCAATCCGACGTACTTTTCGAAAAAATACTATTTCAATTTAGGTGCTGACTACATTCCTGTGATAATTAACCATATACTGAAAAATAACTATTTTACATGCTAAACCCTTCCCAAGACCATGCAAAAACATTAATGCATACGTGCAGGACATTGCAACTGATTAATAGCCTTATTTCTGACTCAAACATTCATGGAAAACTGATAAATTGCCTTTTTATTTACTTTAAGCCAACAAAACTCTAACAAATTTCTTCCACAACTTTCTAAACCATTCTCATGATATCCAATACATTACTGCACCGGTACATGCTAGTACGCCTGGTTTCTACCGTTATTTCATCCATAAACAATCGAAATTTAAACCGCAATTTATCAAAAACCGTCGAATAACACCATTTCTTGTGCCAAAAACTCAGATCAAAACTGTATATACGGCTGCGTATCCCTATTATATATCAACAATCATGAGGGGTATATCCCCACAAAATTTCAGATTCCAATGACGATTATAACTTAAAGAGTTGAGTGTACTAAGTTTGGAGTTGCCAATTATTTTGTAAATTTGAAATCACAATTTAATTTGGTTGAAATTGAATTTCCAATTCTGTTCAAAGTATCTAGTTCACTTCAAATGTTCACTCTCTAGTTTTCATCTAAACTTAAATCACTCATTTCGACTTTGGCCTGATGAACAGACACAACTTTGCTAAGTAAATTAAATATATCGACAGCTCAATATGCTTTTGTTCACCAATTTGTTTGTTTAAGATATATCACTCAACTCCCCTCTCTGGCGCCTTCGAAACAATAACCCTTTACGAAAGAATGCTTATTTCAAACACCTTATTAACTTGTCAAAGTTGACCTAAATTATTTGACTTAACTAGCGCTATCTGGTTATGAAATTTCTATTGAGTTTATTCTTATGCTTTCTACAACGTCTATGTTTATTTGAACTCCCCCTTGTAGTATATGGGGAAGTAGATCAGCATAATCTGTTACCGCAATTGAAGGAGCAAATTCTAGAAAACTCTCAATTTCTGAAACAAAGAAAAGAACAAAGAAAGAAACAAAGAAAGGTTTTAGGCATAAAACCACCATGACATGAGGCATTACAAAGACGATAAGCAATATTGCGTTTACTGTTGACAGAACCGGAAACTTTTCTTTGGAAGAGTGGCAGTTTTATTAACATTACAGAACTCTAGGTTTTCCAGAATTTTTTTCCTTATATCAGCGAACACTTTCAACTTCTTTTTTCAGTTACTCAAATTTTTTGCCGTTTTAGATGCCCGGACTTTTTTCAGGCGGTGCACTGCTATGGAACTACAGAAGAAAGGAAAAATGCGTCTCTCATTTTTCCTTCTCGCAAAGTATTTCTCTAAACAACTGATGATAGTGACATGCTTGCTCTCTCTATAAAACATATTTTCCAAACTCTCCTTAAGAATTGTGAATAGTGGTCGTTGTTTTTATCCTGTACGAAATGGTTAGTATAAAAACAACTGTTTCGTCAGGAATTTGGTGACATTCTGATATTCCACCTGTAGAGTTCGATGCTCTTCTCTTATTCTAAATGGAATTTATCACTCCGGGTCCAAGAAGTTACGAGAAGTCAAATATTGCGAAATTTCTGAGTTGAAAAAAAATTCTCGGTCTATATAACGAAACCGGGGGGCTAAAAAACCTCTATGACGCTCGAGGGCTCTTCTGAGTTTTGAGAAATTGAAATTTTCCAGTCTGCGCTTTTTTTCTTTCTAACTTTTCTGATTCCTACGCTGTCATCTTCTTTCCAGTCATTAACAGATCAGCCAACAACTTAGCCTCTACCAGTATTGAAAAGCAGACATCTTGGAAGAAGAGTCGAGAAATATCATTATCATACTGCTTCGAAACTCATATGGATTGGGCAATTTTCTGCTTTACATTTGATGGTTTTCATGGACAAAAAGACGAGTGGACTATTTTTGCAGATCTGATAAGCATCATAGTTGTTATTTTTAATGCCAATGCCATCTTCACACATAATTACAACAGAGAAGAAGAAAGAGCGACAATTAACTGTGCTTTGGAAACGCACCCAAACTGAATCATGGAGAAGAGATAACCACTATGGAACAGTTGCAAGACAATGCAAGCCGATGAGCTATTTTGAGTTTCTGAGAATTTTGTCCTTTTACCGCTGATAACACAATCGTGAATTCCAATTATATATTTTTCTTTCACCGGTATATGAAATCCCCTATAAATGGGGCTCTCCAATCAAAATCCGGCCCGTACAGTACGGATATGATACTTTCAATTAGAGCTCCAGTAACAGTTTTGTTACTACTTTTTCTTTGAATAATTTATCGCAACATTTAAGACACGCTTGTCTCCTCTTGGAATAGAATATATATGCAAAGAATTGAAGAAGGAATAGATTTAAGACTTCAAATACCGAGTGGTTTACTTTATTTCTAAATTTTACTGGAGTCACTTTTTGAAGCTTTCAAAGGTTGCAAAAAAAATCTTTAACAGTAAGTTTTTTTCCCTTTTATTTGATGACAATCTTCAATATTTAATATTAGAAAAATAAATCTTTGCCATCTGTTAGGATGAATATTTAAAATTATAGTTGTTTTTGTTTGTGGAAAAACATATCAATGGCCTCTTCTGGGTTCATCCAGCTTTGGAGGAATGAGCTGGTATCAGTTTGTATTAGGTAATTTGAGCAGAATCTATTCCATAATTTGAACAGGTCATGTGGAAACTGATTTTTTTGAGAGATACATATTTACATGGGAGATTAAAAAGAATATTGGGATGTATTTCCCTGCACAATCATCTAATTAAAATTCATATTGCCTTAATTACAGATAACGAAGAAGGAATTCGGTTTCTTGCTCTGAAATACTGTCTTCAGAATCCAAAAAAATGATCTCTATTAAAAAGATTTTGAGACCAAAAAAGAAGTGATCACCAACAGTTCGGTTTTGTATGTAACTGATTCACAATAAACAGAAAAAAATTGAGAAAAAATTATAGGAATTAGTGCCCATAACGTTGGAAGTCTAAATTGAAAGCAATCAAAAATTTTTGTATCAAGAGTGCCTGGTAATAACTTCTCCTGAATATCGAAAACGTTCAACTTGGAAAACCTTTAATTAATAGTTTCGATAAATCCGATTATATTGCACTCAATTATCCGAGTTGCAAACAAAAACAACGTTTTCTTCATAAAAAAGTTTCTGTCAGTTGCAAAAACCACCTCAATGACATCAATGTTCCGTAGAAAGTGACAATCCTTGCAATTATTTAGAACTCATTTAGAACTCAAGTTCGACTTAACATTTCTTAGAAGGTAATTTGAGCGATTGCATTTTCCAATTTTCACACATTTTCAGTAAGGTTTACTTTTAGTCTAAAAAAATTCAATTCTGCGTTTTAGCCTCTCGCGTTTTCCCGCCTGCCAAATACATGATAGCAACTAATCTCTGTATTATATGATATATGTGCAAATTGGAAAAATGTGTTTAATAAAGCAACAAGGAGGCTAGATAATGTGGGTTTGTCCAAAATGTTCCGAACCCGCTTATTCACAAGTTTGGTTTAATTGTCTACCAAATGAGGAAGAGATAAAAAAACTTTCAAAAAAATGTCACATCGATTAAAAAGATGGTTCCAACTCAAATCACTAAGGAGTTTGAATGATTCTACATTAGTGGGCCGACGAGACCTGTCATTATTAAGATTTGGAGATTTAAAAAATCAAATAACAACAACAGCTCAATGTCAATTTTTTGATAAGAAATTAAATAATAACAAAGTCAAATTACCGTCTAATGAAGCCCAAGCAAAAATAGTTTTTGTTTCACTAACAAAAAATTAGGACAAGTTCCTGAAGAGAATCTGTAGCAAGTAGACAATAGAGAACAAAAACGCTTTTTTTAAAAAAAAATACGCTTGTTTTTATTGAAAACAAATAATTTCAAATAATGGGAGCCCTCAGGTATCAATTTAAATCTTTAATTAAGTTTATGTTAATTAATACCTCAACAAGAAGACATTGAGACCTGTAACTATCCAGAGTATGTTTTGCGGTTACAAAAATAAACGACAAGTCGAGACCAAAAACAAAACATCTATTAAAATTTGGAAGAAAACTGTAAAAGCCATTAAAACATAATCTATTGCAAAGTTAATAATATATACTCAATTTAGTCTTCTTGGAAATCTGATGATGATGTTTTAAAAGAAGAACATATGTTGAAAACAGAAAATACATTTTCATTCATCGAAAAAAAAATCATCTTAAACACTTAAAAACAATAGCTAGCAACTGAATCATTAAATAAGATCTTTAAATCTCAAAAATAAAGAAGAAAATTTGTCTTTATGCAGAATATTTTTTTCCCTTCTATTTGATGACAATCTTCAATATTTAATATTGGAAAAATAAATCTTTGCCATCTGTTTGGATGAATATTTAAAATTATAGTTGTTTTTGTATGTGGAAAAACACTTCAATGGCCTCTTCTGGGTTCATCCAGCTTTGGAGGAATGAGCTGGTATCAGTTTGTATTAGGTAATTTGAGCAGAATCTATTCCATAATTTGAACAAGTCAGGCGGAAACTGGTTTTTTCGAGAGATACATAGGTACATGGGACAATAAAAGAATATTGGGATATATTTCCCTGCACAATCATCTAATTAAAATTCATATTGCCTTAATTACCGATAACGAAGAAGGAATTCGGTTTCTTGCTCTGAAATACTGTCTTCAGAAACCAAAAAAATGATCTCTATTAAAAAGATTTTGAGACCAAAAAAGAAGTGATCACCAACAGTTCGGTTTTGTATGTAACTGATTCACAATAAACAGAAAAAAATTGAGAAAAAATTATAGGAATTTGGTTGTGCCCATAACGTTGGAAGTCTAAATTGAAAGCAATCAGAAATTTTTGTATCAAGAGTGCCTGGTAATAACTTCTCCTGAATATCGAAAACGTTCAACTTGGAAAATCTTTAATTAATAGTTTTGATAAATCCGATTATGTTGCACTCAATTATCCGAGTTGCAAACAAAAACAACGTTTTCTTCATAAAAAAAGTTTCTATCAGTTGCAAAAACCACCTCAATGACATCAATGTTCCGTAGAAAGTGACAATCCTTGCAATTATTTAGAACTCATTTAGCACTCAAGTTCGACTTAACATTTCTTAGAAGGTAATTTGAGCGATTGCATTTTTCAATTTTCACACATTTTCAATGAGGCTTACTTTTAGTCTAAAAAAATTTCAATTCTGCTTTTTAGCCTCTTGCGTTTTGCCGCCTGCCAAATACATGATAGCAACTAATCTCTGTATTATATGATATATGTGCAAATTGGAAAAATGTGTTTAATAAAGCAACAAGGAGGCTAGATAATGTGGGTTTGTCCAAAATGTTCCGAACCCGCTTATTCACAAGTTTGGCTTAATTGTCTACCAAATGAGGAAGAGATACAAAACTTTCAAAAAAGTCACATCGATTAAAAAAATGGTTCTTGAAAAAAAAATGCTTCCAACTCAAATCACTAAGTAGTTTGAATGATTCTACATTAGTGGGCCGATGAGACCTGTCATTATTAAGATTTTGAGATTTAAAAAATCAAATAACAACAACAGTTCAATGTCCACTTTTTTGATAAGAAATTGAATAATAACAAAGTCAAATTACCGTCTAATGAAGCCCAAGCAAAAATAGTTTTTATTTCACTACCAAAACATTAGGACAAGTTCCTGATGAGAATCTGTAGCAAGTAGACAATAAAGAACAAAAACGCAATTTTTTTTAAAAAAAAAATACGCTTGTTTTATTGAAAACAAATAATTTCAAATAATGGGAGCCCTCAGGTATCAATTTAAGTCTTTAATTTAGTTTATGTTAATCAATACCTCAACAAGAAGACATTGAGACCTGTAACTATCCAGAGTATGTTTTGCGGTTACAAAAATAAACGACAAACTGAGACCAAAAACAAAAATTCTATTTAAATCTGGAAGAAAACTGTAAAAGCCCTTAAAACATAATCTATTGCAAAGTTAATAATATATATTCAATTTAGTCTTCTTGGAAATCTGATAATGATGTTTTAAAAGAAGAACATATGTTGAAAACAGAAAATACATTTGCATTCTTCGAAAAAAAATCATTTCAAACACTTAAAAACAATAGCTAGCAACTGAATCATTAAATAAGATCTTTAAATCTCGAAAATAAAGAAGAAAATTTGTCTTTATGCAGAATATTTCATTCTTCTTTATCATACTGCATCAAAACTCATATGGATTGGGCAATTTTCTGCTTTACATTTGATGGTTTTCATGGACAAGAAGACGAGTGGACTATTTTTGCAGATCTGATAAGCATAGTTGTTATTTTTAATGTGATCTTCACAAAGAATTACAACAGAGAGGAAGAAAGAGCCACAAATAACTGTGCTTTAGAAACGCACCCAAACTGAATCATGGAGAAGAGATAGCCACTTTGGAACAGTTGCAAGACAATGCAAGCCGATGAGCTATTTTCAGTTTCTGAGAATTTTGTCCTTGTACCGCTGATAACAAAATCGTGAATTCCAATTATATATTTTTCTTTCACCGGTATCTGAAATCCCCTATAAATGGGGCTCTCCAATCAAAATCCGGCCCGTACAGTACGGATATGATACTTTCAATTAGAGCTGCAATAACAGTTTGGTTACTACTTTTTCTTTGATAAGTTTATTGCAACATTTAAGACACGCTTATCTTCTCTTGGAATAGAATATATATGCAAAGACTTGAAGAAGGAATAGATTTAAGACTTCAAATACCGAGTGGCTTACATTATTTCTAAATTTTACTGGAGTCACTTTTTGAAGCTTTCAAAGGTTGCAAAAAAATCTTCAACAGTAAGTTTTTTTCCCTTTTAATTGATGACAATCTTCATTATTTAATATTGGAAAATTAAATCTTTGCCATCTGTTTGGATGAATATTTAAAATTATAGTTGTTTTTGTATGTGGAAAAACACATCAATGGCCTCTTCTGGGTTCATCCAGCTTTGGAGGAATGAGCTGGTATCAGTTTGTATTAGGTAATTTGAGCAGAATCTATTCCATAATTTGAACAGGTCATGCGGAAACTGATTTTTTTGAGAGATACATATTTACATGGGAGATTAAAAAGAATATTGGGATGTATTTCCCTGCACAATCATCTAATTAAAATTCATATTGCCTTAATTACAGATAACGAAGAAGGAATTCGGTTTCTTGCTCTGAAATACTGTCTTCAGAATCCAAAAAAAAGATCTCTATTAAAAAGATTTTGAGACCAAAAAAGAAGTGATCACCAACAGTTCGGTTTTGTATGTAACTGATTGACAATAAACAGAAAAAAATTGAGAAAAAATTATAGGAATTAGTGCCCATAACGTTGGAAGTCTAAATTGAAAGCAATCAGAAATTTTTGTATCAAGAGTGCCTGGTAATAACTTCTCCTGAATATCGAAAACGTTCAACTTGGAAAACTTTTAATTAATAGTTTTGATAAATCCGATTATATTGCACTCAATTATCCGAGTTGCAAACAAAAACAACGTTTTCTTCATAAAAAAAGTTTCTGTCAGTTGCAAAAACCACCTCAATGACATCAATGTTCCGTAGAAAGTGACAATCCTTGCAATTAATTAGAACTCATTTAGAACTCAAGTTCGAATTAACATTTCTTAGAAGGTAATTTGAGCGATTGCATTTTTCAATTTTCACACATTTTCAGTAAGGTTTACTTTTAGTCTAAAAAAATTTCAATTCTGCGTTTTAGTCTCTCGCGTTTTCCCGCCTGCAAAATACATGATAGCAAATAATCTCTGTATTATAAGAACTATGCGCGAATTTGAAAAAATGTGTTTAATAAAGCAACAAGGAGGCTAGATAATGTGGGTTTGTCCAAAATGTTCCGAACCCGCTTATTCACAAGTTTGGCTTAATTGTCTACCAAATGAGGAAGAGATAAAAATTTTTCAAAAAATGTCACATCGAATAAAAAAATGGTTCCTGAATAAAAAATGCCTCCAACTCAAATCACTAAGTAGTTTGAATGATTCTACATTAGTGGGCCCATGAGACCTGTCATTATTAAGATTTTGAGATTTAAAAAAATCAAATAACAACAACAGTTCAATGTCCACTTTTTTGATAAAAAATTAAATAATAACAAAGTCAAATTACCGTCTAATGAAACCCAAGCAAAAATATTTTTTTTTCACTACCAATAAATTAGGACAAGTTCCTGAAGAGAATCTGTAGCAAGTAGACAATAAAGAACAAAAACGCAATTTTTTTAAAAAAAATACGCTTGTATTCTTGAAAACAAATAATTTCAAATAATGGAAGCCCTCAGGTATCAATTTAAATCTTTAATTAAGTATATGTTAATTCACACCTCAACAAGAAGACATTGAGACCTGTAACTATCCAGAATATGTTTTGCGGTTACAAAAATAAACGACAACCGAGACCAAAAACAAAAAGTCTGTTAAAAATTGGAAGAAAACGGTAAAAGCCCTTAAAAAATAATCTATTGCAAAGTTAAAAATATATATAGTCAATTTAGTTCTTTTGGAAAACCGATAATGATGTTTTAAAAGAAGAACATATGTTGAAAACAGAAAATACATTTGCATTCTTCGAAAACAAATCATTTCAAACACTTAAAAACAATAGCTAGCAACTGAATCATTAAATAAGATCTTTAAATCTCGAAAATAAAGAAGAAAATTTGTCTTTATGCAGAATATTTCATTCTTCTTCAAAGAGAACAATAAATAGCCAAAAATAAAAATGAAATAACTAATTTGCTAAAAATGGGTATCGCAGCTGTTAAAACAATATGCAATGCACTAAAAAATTTTGACATTCTCAATTGTGCATTCATCGAATAACAAAAACTTGACACGTGTCTTGTAATTAAAAAGACTATAAAACAAGGAGACAAAAAGAACAGCAGAAAAAAAGAACAATTTTAAAACGTACGTCTAAACATTTTTTTTGAACTTTAGATTATAGAGTTATGAAAAATTTTAGCTATCTTTAGATATCAATACATAAGCTCCTCTTTCCTGCAAAGGAAGCCGCTAAAACCTGTAATTATCGAGATTTTGTCAAACTAATACAAAAACAATAAATGAAATAAAAAAACTTTTTTAAATTCTGCTAGTAGATCGTGTCGAAGCAGTTAAGACCTTAATTTATTCAAAAAACTCATGTGTTCAATTGCAGCTTCTTTTCAAAATGTCACTAATGCGACATCTGACTTGTTAATGGCGTGATAAGACAAGAAAAACAACCTCAATGACGCCAAATTTCCAGAAATCAAAAATCTTTTGTGAAAACTCGTAGTATCTAAGCAGAAAAACCAATAATCAGAACGCACACTAAATATTACATTTTAATCCAATAAAATTACAAGACTACTTATCTTTGCTGAACTTAGGCTATAAGTTGACCGAAAATAGAAAAAGTCGCAAAGCTCAATAATCCAATGTTTTATTTTGAAAATATGTACTTTAAAAAAAAACAAAACGACTATAAGCTTTCGGCTAAAAAACAAGATAAGTTTCTTAGAAACTTTTTAGGAAGCCAACTTGAGCTTTTATTACTATGTCTTGAATGAGCTTTTATTGCTATGCCTTGAAATAAATTGTTGTTTTTTGTACTTAACAAAAAATGCGACATTTAAAAATTTTGTTGACTGTTTACAATCCGAATATTTTTCGGTCTTTAAGATGAACAGTTAAACCAAAACTGTCTTTGCTATTTCTCTTTTTCTATTAGGAACACATAATTGTTCCGGCTTCTATGGAAAATTTTTTGGATAGTTTGCAGGAAAGTCAATACACCAAAAGTAAATCATGCATTTTCATAATTATCGAGTTAAATTAGCAAATATACCGGTACAATTTTAATTAAAGAGCATTCTCAAAGAATACAAAAGTAAAACTAGCCGTCGTTGGGATTATGCAATATTGTGTCAGCAGTTTTTAGGTGTTATAATCTGGCAGATGTGAAAAATTGGTCTAAAGAAGCTTATATAATGCTATTTTTGATTTAAAAAAGGTCAAAGTTCAAAAAAATTAGCGAAAATTTTAGCCAAAGAATTGCATCAAAAAGTTCAACGACACTTATTCGTTTTCAAAGCTAACAACACCAACGTTACCAATTTTGAATTACTTTTTTAGCAAAATTAGCAAAAATTTGCATTAAAAAATGAAAATTTGAACAATAACCTCGAAAATCAGTCAATTGTTCACAAAACTTTTAACGCAGAAAACTCCTTGGAATCAAAAAATTTTAAAAAATGGGTCATTTCTAATGATACTACTAACAACCCTCTACAATGAACATATCGATCGACCAAAATTGACTGAACAAAAAAACCCATTTGAGTATATAGGTCCTCCCCACTAAAGTGGGTCGGAACAAACTTTTTTAGGAAGGAGAGGATGAGAGCAGCAATAATTTCAAGTTGCTATTTTGAATATCTGGTATATTTTTTTGGTCCCCCAGGAAATTATACCCCTTTATGGTATGTTTATTATGATGGTGGGAGCTTTACGTTATCTGACTACTATGCAGGTGGGGGGGGGGGGGGGTATAACGGGACTCACCCATGTGTACGTCTAAAATTTTTTAGGTATGGTGAGAATGTAACAGAATGGGTTCCATGGGCAGCTGGATATCCGATTCACACCCCAGAAGTTAGACCAGTTGTGGCGTGCAATGCAAGTGGAGAGTGTATAAATGACTACAACTTAGATGACTACAAACACTACGTTGTTTGCGAGATATCTGAATAACAGACACTGAAAACTAATAATTGATTATCACCACTCAGTACAAGGGTGCATGATCAGTGATGTTTCCAACCAAACAAAACTCCAGCCTTACATTGTTCGAGATTATCTAGTCTGAATAAATATTGTCCCAATAAATTGTCTGAAAAAAATCAAGCGATCTGAGAACTTCCACTGTTTGAGAACTTTCATTTCTCTTTACAAAATGTCTGGCCTAACACAGGTTTTGTTAAATACTTTATCAAGGCCTTACACAAAAAATAGGTAGCCCAGGTCTAGGTACAGACTATTATGAAGAGACAATGCTCGACCCAAATGTACTATGAAATTACCATACTCGACTCATTTGAGCTATGAAAATATTTTAGCTGGACTTTAAAACATTCTGGACTTTAGCTCGACTCAGATTTTTCGCAAAAGACTTTAGCTGGACCCAAAATTTTACAAAAGACTTTAGCTCTATACCCAAAATTTGTGCTGGACTTAAGCTTGACACAATGTTTGCAAACAAAGTCGAGTTAAAGTCTTTTTATGGGTCCATCATTGATCTTTTCATAAGTCTGCTTTTCTGCCATTAAAATTTTCCGTGCAAAATTGCATATAACCTAGTCATCGTGTATGCTCCTTCGGTTTTTACGAATCAGGAGAATCACTAATCCCTCGAAAACCTGCATTATTATAGTCAATATTGCCCCCCCCCTACTAGACTTTTAAAGTCTTTTCTTAAGTCAAGGCCTAGGCCTGGGGAGATCTTATACGATAGATTTTACAGCTTAATAGATCTTAAAACGAAAAAAGTCTACCTTATGAGATCTTACGATAACAAAAATATGAATTAAAATTCTTGTAAGAAAAAAATGTTTAATAAGATCTTAGTACTCGAGGCAATGCGGGAGCATTCAAAACAACGCAATGTTGAATTTATTGATGTATAGTTAATAAAACACCCTGCACTGAAATGCTGGAATTTTAGCGTTCATATTTACCGAAAAACAGCTCAATCGAAAAATGATTTAAAAATTAACACTTGGGTTTTGATTTCAGCTCACATTAGTTTCTCTGAAGCTGATAGTACCAGCCTGAATCATCAAAGTGTTTTGTTTTAATGATTATTCAGAGTGATTTGTTCCTGGGTTGCTGTTTCTTTGATTTCAAACAAGGATCATGTATGATTTCATACTGTCCATACTTGATTTCTTAATGAGATCTTTGTATGAAACCAAAGAAATTGTATACGATTACCAGGAAATCGTATTTGATCCTTGTATGATTACCAAGAGTCATACATCTTTTTTTTTCAAAAATCTTTCAGATTTTGTTTTTATAAACTTTTTTCGGTAAGACATCACATATATGATCCCCAGGCATCACTTTATGATCAGCCCAAAATACCCAAACGTACAAAATTATTTGCAAAATTGGGCACTAAATAAAAGAGTCAGTCCAAATAGATAACAAAAGTTTTGATAATCTCTAAAGCCAGTTTATGCCTATAAATTCACATTTTTAAGAAAAATTTTAATTATTGCATTACCCTATAAATCGTTTTTGGATTAGGTGTAAAATGCAAAGTTATTCTAGTAGCACACGCAAAGAATCAATTGTGGATTGCAAATGCAATATAATAGTTTATTATGTCCTCTGACTACATTATACGAGAATTTGTTTCATCAGACAATCTTTTATGTGTTTTATATGACCTTGTATGGTTTGCAACAAATTTTTTCATTCTCAATAGAAAATGAAGTTTCTACAGTTTTTAGGCTGTGAATCATATATGGGAAATCATATATGATCCTTGTATGACTACCAAGAATTCATACAAATCATGAATGACCTAGTATGACTACTACGAAACACATATGACTTAGGACGAAATTAATGAAAGTTGTATGATCGTTGACCCGGGCTGACATTACTTCTTCCAAAATTTAATTTCGTGTTAGTGGAGAATGTAAAAGAAATATTGATGTAACAAAAATATTAAAATGTTTCCGTGCTGGAAAGTTGTTAACGAAGACCTTCCACTAAAGTAAAAATTCTTCTTGGCATGAAAGTTACCTATTTTTTTCTAAAGACGTTAAAAGATTTGATAATTAAATTAGGCAAGCAAATCTTTTTACGAAATACATCGGTTATTAAATGTTCCGACCCACCTTAGTGAGGAACGGAATATATACTCAAATGTTTTTTTTTGTTTACCCGATTTTGGCCAATCAATATATTCATTGTAGAGTATTGCGATTAGTTTAATTCTAAAACCCGTCCAGCGGAAGACAAAAAATTAAAAAGTTTATTTTTATTGTTTAATTTTGTTGTTTTATTTCACGGTGTTAATGAGGTTTAAGCAAATTTGCTGAAAACTATGCAAATATTTTAACAACAGTGTTGTTAGTTTCCCTTCTAACGATAGAATAGTGTTGTTAAACTTTTTGACTAATTTTTTTGCAAAAATTTTTGCTTAAGGTTAAAAATTTCAATCTTTTGCATTAAAAAAAGCACGAAAAAAATTTTCACGAATATTGACTTTTACTTTTAAATTTTTTCCACAATAATGGGAACCCTGACGTGATCCTATTGAACGAAATTCAACAATTAGTTCAGTTTTGGTCTAATCGTTGTTTTTTTCAGCACAAAAATTTTTCGGAGTTGATTGTAATCAGTCGCTGTTTTTAGAAATCTTTGCTTTTCCAAGGTTAAATACAGAGCAGAAACATTCAACAAACCAATGGCAAGTCCAATTGGCTTCCACGGAGCTTCAGAGAAGTATTTGGCTTTCTTATTCGAAAGATTTCTAATCGTTTCGTCTTTTAAAAAAAAATTTTTTTTAAAAAAAATAGTAAGCTTTGCTATTGGTTTCTCTTTTCGCAGGTCAGATTGAAACTTAAGGTCAGAAACAAAAAAATTGTTTTTTTCATTAATTGAAAACTAATATATACGGCTGTTTTACGTTTCATGTAATGGTTTTTGGCTTTGAAAATACCAGTTTTCAGAAATTTTTGATTTTGAACGTTTTTTCTTCTTTGAGGTTGTTTTTGCCCCATCACATCAATGACTGATCAGATATCAAAGTACTGGCTTTTAAAAATCATTAAAAGCCAGTGCTTTGACGCGGATACGTAACCGTCACCTAGCTGAATTTAATAGATCTCTAATTTTGCAGTCGTATAAAAAATTAAGGTTTTTCACTTTTCAATACGGCTTCCTTTGAATGAACAAATAAATCTGTTCACTGATTTCAGTTAATAGCTAAAGCTTCTTTGACTTTGAAATCAAGCGCTTTAAAAAATGTAGACCTATTTTTTACCTTTGCTCTTTCCTCTCCTTTTTTGTCTACTTGATGCCTAGTGTCATCAACAAGATGTCGCAAACCAAATTACTGGAGTTGAAGAAAGTCAAATTGCACTTATCTAAGGTCTTTAGTGCACTGTTTTATTGTTTTAACTGCATTAATACCCGTTTTTCCGCAAAAAAAAATAATTCTTTTTTTAATATTGTCTAATTATTTTTCTTTCTGTGGACGATTGAAAAATGACAGATTGCATTGGTTTTTTTTCGGAGAAATAGATGAACCTATTTTTGGATATAAGTGGATAGCTCATGTTTTTTTTCTGACTTCGAAATTAATTGTTATCGAAAAAAAAGCAATTGTGTTTTTTAACTTTGCATCATTTTGTTTTATTTGTCTACTTGTTGACTAGTCTCATTATTCACAGTATCCATACTGTAAGATGTAACAAAAGAGCAGTTTCAAACTTTCGCAATTCAACTGTTTCTAAATCGAGTTTAGGCAAAAAGCGGTGAACCAGTTCACAGCTGTAGAAAGATAGAGGCGTGACCAGACAAAACCTGTCAGCGCTATGTACAGTTCACTTAAGTTTACAGAAGTGTTACACAAGTGATAGAAAGTTTATTGCGTTCGAATGAAATGACAACTTAGTTTGAGACCGAACGGGTAAAGTTAGCTAATTGAACAAATGGCCCCAATGGGTTGATAGTATACTAGTATATGGGGATTATCAGTGTTTATAATAATACTTGAGTCTTGGTTTCCCTTTTGGCGTACTTCAAGACCCCAAAATTTTGTCGCAATTGTGGTATGCTTTAGCACGTGGGTATCTGGAAAATCTATCAATGAGATTAGTTTGTAGGATTCCTTATTATTTTCTTGTATGGGTCCTGTGAAGTCGATTTGTACTTCTTCATTAGGTTCTTGTAGATTGGGTAGGTGTGTATCTTTGTTTTTTTGGGATTATTGGTTTTAGATTCTTACCTATTGGTGTGCTTGGCTTGCACCTTTGTGGGATTAAGACGATCTCCCTGTGGATGCGAGGGAACCAGATTAGTTTTGCCATGTACATCATGCCGGCTTGTCCCGTGTGAGTTTTATGGATTGATTGTAGAGCAAGGTCGCGTAAATTTGGGGGTATATAAAGTTTTCCATCACAAAGTATGCAGCCGTTGTCGTTCACAAGTCTTTTTTCAATGTATGCATGAAGCGTGAGTAATGTTTAAGGGCTAGCCAATCTTGGTTTGGTATCATTTTTCAAAACCTGCTGCTTTGATTATAAAGTCTAATAGCTTCAGAAATAAAGTTCTCATTAAGGACTTTGTATAAATTAGATAAAGGAATTGACGTGACCGATTGGGTATTTTCAAATGGATTTTCAATCCGGTTGGGATCAAGTGGGGTTGTTTCTTTTCCTATGTTAGTCGGGTTATCCGTTTGGGTAGCAATTTTAATAGATTTGTGGTTATTTGTTTGGTTAGGGTGGTTGCTAACGTTGGGATTTTCTTTTAGTGGGATGGTTTTCATTTTTCTAGTGCGGGATCTTTTATAAATAGTTTTCTCGAACATGTTTGAATTTGAGTTATTGCGTGTGCAAACTAGGACTTGTGTACTTAAGTTAAGAGAATTTGAAGGATATAAGGAAAGATGATGTAAAGAAGAATTTGAATGAGTGCAAGAATGCGACTGTTTTAGACAACGAGAACGGCAAAAAGCGTTTGTGTTTTGTTTGCTTCCTTTTCTTGCTTTTGTTACGTCATTTCTCGCGTGCTGTAATTTAGGAGCGTTTTGATTGGATGAAATTCTTTGTGCGTTCTTTGGTACATGTTTGAATGTGTTTTTTAAATTGAGTACGTAATTTTGTCGCTTTCGAGGGGTTGTGGTGCTGGGGAGATGGGGTATCTACTGAAATAGTCTGCAAATCCCATGTGTTTTCCTGGTATGTGCTGTACGGTGGAGTGGAATTGTAAAAGTCTGTCTACTCAACGGGTCAGGCAGCTTTGATATGTTTTATTTCCCCTATCGTCTTTTAGGGACGATAGAAGTGCTTGGAGCTCTGTTTGGAGTTCAAATTTTAAACCGTATAAGTAGTATTTGGAATGCTCTAGAGACCATACGACTGTGAGAAGTTCTAGTTCGTTAGTGCTATATTTTGGTTCGTTGCAGTTTAGGAATCGGCTTGCTTGCGCTATTGGGTACCAATTGTTGTCCAAATATTGTTCTAGGCATGCTCCTAGACCCTTTTTGATTGCGTCGCATCTGACCCGTGTGGGTTTTGTTGACTCAAAGTGTTTGTTTTCTATTATTTGTGTTATGGATTGTTTGATTTTTTTAAAAGCTGTATCATGTTCGCTCAAACAGTTTAGTTCTGAGCCTTTGATGCTATTTTTTGTTGATAGTAGGGGTCTGAGAGTTGCTGTTATCTCTGATAGGTTAGGTATGAATTTTATCATATGGTGTATACTACCCATGAATGATCTAAGTTGTTTGAGTGTGTGTGGTTGTTCTATTTCTGATATGGCTTTCGTTTTCTTCTCTGTTGGTATTATCCCGTTTGGGCTAATTTTGTAACCGAGCCAAACAATTTCCGTTTGGGCGAATTCACATTTATGTAAGCTTATAGCTAGATTTTCTTTGTCTAATCGTGATAGCACCTTAACTTCTAGGAATGCGTGTGCTGAATTTATATTATTTAATGTGTAGTCTATTGGTGTTTGGAATGTGGCGGGCATGTCTGTGAGTCCGTAGAATCCGTTTATATATCTGTACGTTCCTGTTGCGTTTCCTCCCAGTATTTTAAAATTGCAGTGTTTTTGTGTGTCTTTGTGAAGTGGGATTTGGCTGTACGCATATTTTAGATCAATTTCTGAAAAGAATAGTGTCCCTGTATTGTTTTTTATCTCGCTTATTTTTTTGGAAATTGTGTTCATCAGGTGGTCAATGCTTTGCATTTGCTATTTGTTTATGTGTATCGCATCGTTTAATTCTTTTGAGTCTAATGCTATTTTAATTGAGTTATCACTTTTAACTGTGATAACCACGGGGCTTATAAAGTACTCGTCTGAACATTTTTCTAATTTGATAATTTGTTTGTCTTCGATTAGTTTTTCTAGTTCTTTTTCTACTTTATCAATAAATTTTATAGGTACCCTTCTTCCTTTATGTTTTGTTGGCTTGAGGTATTGTTTAAATTCGGATTTGGCTACGCGATTTTTCGATCTTCCCAAGCGGGTACATAAGCGGTTAAATTTTTGAAAATTTTGTGTGTTATTTTTTGGTTTTCTATTGTAATGAAATTTGTATTTTTCTCACCTTTCTTTGTTTGTGATAGTTGTAGTCTGAGTATTTTTGGTATGTCTCTGCCCAGTAGGTTCACTGTGTTGTGTGGTACTACCAACATTTCACAGTTTGGTGCGGCTGTGTTTCCGGATGATAAGTTGATGTTGAGTGTGCTGTTTATTTCGATTTTGTTGTTGTTGAAGCACCTAAATTCTCCCACTTTGGTGGCTTACTTTTCCGAGTTTGTTTATAAGCCAGTTTGATGTTGACTGTGATACGAAGCTTCTCGCGATTCCCGTGTCTACTAGCCAATGTACCTTCCATTTTCCCGTTTGGGTTTCTGTCCAATACTCTCCCATTTGGGATTGGTTGATTTTGTTTTTATTTTTGTTTGTGACCATTTCCATTTGACTAGGTTGACGTTGTTCCAATCTTCCATCATTTCTTTTATATAGCATGTGCTCTCTGGGTCGATTGATTCGTTTTCTTCCGACTGGTTGCTTCCAGTTTGCGATACGTCGTTCGTTGTAGCATTTTTAGTATTTCTGACTCTCCTTGTGTTTTGTTGATAATTGTTATTTTGATTTGTGGATGTTGCACTTCTGCTTTGTGTGTTTGTTCTTTATTATGGTCTTTGTGTTGGTCTGGGGGGCATTTCGGCTTTGCACATTTTTGCGTAGTGGCCTATCTTTTTGCATATTCTTCATACCCTGAATGAAGATACTTTTTACTAAACTGTCTTCCAAGTCTTCCCAGTTGCGTAGTGCAGGTTTTTGTTTTAATCTAAAGTGGAATTTTTCCAGTGATTCGTTTTGTTGTGTTCTTGTTTGCAATTGAGGAATTGGTATCGATCGAATGTTTCATTTCTTACTTCTTTGAATAATTCCTTTAGTTGCTCCACAAATACATCTGTTGTGCATTTTGACATCTCTGTGTGAGAGTTCCTTTGGTGGTTTGTAGCCTCGTGTCTCAGGGACAGGTAAATCAGGCATTTTATTTTTGTGTCGGCCTCATCCCATGGAATATTATCCACGTTTGGGCCTTTGTCTTCTATTGCTAGGCATTGATTTTGCAAATAGACTTTGCGTTTGATGTTTCTTTTTTCTCTTTGCCTTTACTCGGCTGTTGTTTCATCTGAAGTGGGGGGTTCATACATGGGTTCGTGTAGGTAGTCGAGTTCTCTGTTTTGTGGTTTTGGTCTGAGTAGTTTTTCTACTTGAATGTTTTCTTTGGCTGTTATAGCCAGTTTTGCTGTTTCAAACCATTTTTCCCTCACTATGTTTGGCTGTGGTCCTTTATCCCAATATAGTGTAACCCCGATTGGGGATTTCGCCATTGCTGACTGCCCCATGTAAGAGGTAACAAAAGAGCAGTTTCAAACTTTTGCAATTCAACTGTTTCTAAATCGATATTAGGCAAAAAGCGGTGAATCAGTTTTACAGCTGTAGAGAGATAGAGGTGTGACCAGACAATACCTGTCAGTGCTCTGTACAGTTAACTAAAGTTTACAGAAGTGTTACACAAGTGATAGAAAGTTTAATGCATACGAATGAAATGGCAACTGAGTTTGAGACCGAACGGGTTAAGTTAACTAATTGAACAAATGGCCCGAATGGGTTGATAGTATATTAGTATATGGAGATTATCAGTGTTTATAATAATACATGAGTCTTGGTTTCCCTTTTGGGGTACTTCCGTACCACACATACAACATTGGTTTTAAAATGGCGCGAATGATTATATCTTTTTTGGAGTAGATTTTGGTTTTAACAGCTTCGACATCATTTTCTCGCAAAATTTAGTTGACTTTTTCATCTACAATTGTCGTTTATGTTTGTAGACGTAGGACATATTCCGGATAATGAAGACTTTCGACATCTTTGCATTGATATATCGAAAACATAAACCCATTGAAAGATTGCAGTTGATATCTAATGGTTTTTCTTATTTTAAATTGTTTGTTATCAAAAAAAATAAGGTTTATTAACTTTGCCGTTTTTGTTCTTTCGTGTCTACTTTTACGATTCTCACCAAGTATTGGTTTCATTTTTGTTGTCTAGTGAATTGAAAATTAATGTGTTTAGTTTAGGTTTTTTTACGCTATTTTGACTTTATTAATTTTTTTTTCAAAAAATAGACATTGAGCTTTGAAAATAAATTAATGTTTGTTGTTCTTTTCTTAATTTTGTTTTTGTCTTGTTTCGTAGTCTTAATAATGGCAGGTGTCATCGGTTTTCTAGTGTGACATTATTTACTTTACCATGTGATTTGATTTGGAAGCCTTTTATTATTCATACACTATTTTTTTTGAAAAATATTTGAGTTTTTGAAAGTTTTTAATCTCTTTCTCATATTTGGCAGACAATTACGCCAAAAATGTGGGTGAGTGGGGCTGGAAAATCATGTGAGAACGCACATCCTTAGCCTCTTTGATAAAATATTTATTTTTCAGAGAACTCTAAATTATTTTAATTACCCGTCCAACTATACTTGCGTTTTCGCTTTGACCGTATTAGCTGCTCAATTAGCAACCTTGATTTTTATCAGCACTGAATTGTAACGTATGCACCCAACAATTTTTATTTCTAAAAAATCGTTTATAATCAGTTCAATCATCATATGTCATTCCTGATGAATTATAACGATTCGGGTTGATGAATAGGAAAAAGGCACAAAAATGAGCTGGCTTTTGAGACAAAATTAAACCAAACACTTTCTACCTTGCGATTTATCTTATCTCAGAAACTGGCCATTACATGTCGTCTCCTTTTGTCATAACCTCCCCATACATTTTCCAGTCATGCTCCGCTAATATTTGAACTCGTTTTCCTTATTGATCTTATTGATTCTGATATTGACCTGGATTAACGGGCCAGTTCATTTTGACATTAAGTATCTCTAGCTGACCCAGGCAGTCCCCCTGTCACGACCTAATCTGATATCGCACAAAGTGGTCCTTTTGGGGGTGTTTTGCCCAAATCTAATATAGATTGGTATCCCTTTTCAACCCAAATCAGTGTGAACACTTCCGGAATAAGACGGGACTTTAAACAACACAGTGGTAATATCAATGTTGCCCTTTAGTACGTATCATTTTGGGTTGATTCGGAGAGTTATTTCAGGGTGAATTTGCAAGCTTGCTGTGAAATAAACACAGCTTATATTTTGACAGTTATTAGCATTGGTTGGATAAAATATTTTCTAAATACTTTCGAAACAGGTTCGCAAAGCTGTAGCTCATATAGATTAAAAGACTAAACAAAATCCTTTGCCATTTTTGCTCTAATGTGCTATAAAAACCTCTATATTTAATTCAAAATTTTTTTTCATTAGTTGTTTTTTCAAGAAAGAGGACGAGGACACTATGGCTATAATAATTTCATTAATAAAAAATGTGTGCCTGTAATCTTTTAATTTTCTCGTAAGAATTGAACCCCCCCCCCCCCTCACTACAACCTCCCCAACCCTATATTTGCCCGCTTAAACTCGTAACTACAAATGATACTTTCCCCCAGCATTTTGCTTGCTATTCAATTTGACTAATTGGAACATTGCGCAATATCGCAGCGAGGGGGCATTACTTAGTTATTTGAGAAGGTTTTGATTTTGGTTAACTAATCCATAATCATACTCTTAACTTTGTATGTGGAGGCAATCTGCAATCTACAGATCACATTTGCAGAGCGTGCAAGTTATTTTCTGTCCAAACAATTTGTATTTATCCCCTAAAATCCCACCTTTCTGAGTTAAAATTCGAATTTGTATCTTCCGTATTAAATTTCCTTATTTATATAAACTTCTGCTGAAAGTAAAGATAATTCATATTATTATATTTGAGATTAGAGTGCTTTACTTTTTCGGCTAAATCAATGGACAATAATTAGATTACAGGTCTTATGGTTTTGCTATTCTCTGTAATTTATCAAGAGAACTTGAAAAAGCTTATCAAAGGTAAAAATAGGGCTATAAATTTTATTTCGATATACACGCAGAACTGTTGGCTCCTTTTTAACCTTCACACAAAAGAAAAAAATCAGTTAACCAACAGACTTGAAACTTTTACGCTTGTGTTTAACATAACTTACCTTTCAAAGAACATTTATCTCAGTATTATCAGTCAAAACCCAACTTTTGCTTTGAGAAAACTCGAACTACATTGTGGGTGGAAATTCGTACCGGAAAAGCAATTTTACCGCTTTATAACAAGGCTTCAGCTGCGGGGAATGCGATTTTGATTTTCCAGCGTTCAGCTTTCTAAGGTTTCCTAAAGAACTGTTTGGGTTTATTTTGTCTTCCTCATTAAATTTCTATTATAAATTGTTGGTTTTACTTCAATTAAGGTTTCGAGTTAAACGGGGCGCGAATGTCTAACAGGGGATTAACTCGTGGTTCCCTTATTCCCTTATAGTCATGGTTTTAAGCCCTGAAGGCTGTAAACTTTGTCTCGCAATAATTGTTTTGCTTATCTTTAATCTGGAATTTGTTTCATTCTCTTTGAAACGAATACAAAGAGAAAACTTCCGAACCTGAGGTACGTTTTTTTTAAGAATTTGCAATTCAGAAAGCCGTAACTAAAGTAACTCGATCAAAAATATGTACAGATTAAATCAATGTTCAAATACCAGGTTATAACACTTCATGGTAAAAAAGTTACAACAGAATCTGAGGCTATTTGTGAATATATGGAGAAAAATAGATAAAATTAACAAACCACCCAAATTAGTTTTTGTTATATTATTTTTTTAATACTTCAATATTGCACTGAGTAGGAATCAAAGTATCAAGGGAGACCATTCTTTTTTTATTTTCACTTCTATAAAACTGTTTTCTGAGCACGGGAAAAAGTGGTGGTAATATAGTGAACTTTTTCAACAATTCTTTGAGCTTCCTCACATCATAATTAATCATTCGTGGAAGCCTATTTTAGAAATATATTTTTCACAGCGCATAGAAATGCAAGTCCTTAGTGACTAACTGACAAAAAATTTGTTCTGTTTGCGCTGATTGAACTCTCAAAAGTTTTTTGGATTTCTGAGTTTGCCAGCATCATACCTAACCCATTAGTAAGTTTTTATCTTAAAACTTTAATTTTTTTAAGATGAAGTTAGCTGTAAAACAGGGATTTTGTTTTTTACTTTTCAAAGTAAATAAATTGTATGGAGTTTTTTTGGACTCGTGCGGTAAATTCCGTTTTATTTTAACGTTTTTATATTGATTTTCAAAACTCATTCAATTTATTTTTTGTTGTCATGTCTACTAGTCTTATTGGCTCTCTAATGGGGCATGTCTCTGTCTCTGATAGTCTCGTTTCTTATCTGTTGTCTTTAAAAACTTTGGCGCTAATTGTTCCCAACAAATTGACATTTTCTCAAGTTTGCCCGTTTTTTAGGTTTTTGTCCTATAGGCTAATCTCCCTATAGGTAGGTCTCCTTGGTTCTGTATTTGAACGTTATTGATTGTCTGTTTTTCTGTTGTCCTGTCACTTCTTAATACATATCATGGCAGGTTTCATCACTGTGTATCTGATGAGCTTTTGATAAACCGCTCAGTACTTTTATTTTATATATACCGTTTTTAACAAGTATATAAGAAAGCTATTGATTAGATTTTGACCAAGCCTGATTTGTCCCACTCAACAAAATTATTTTTGCAATTCAAGACGTGAAAAATCTAATATAGTTTAAGGCCAAAAAAGCAAAAGGGCAAAAATATCTTCAAATGGAATAAATTGCGGTTTGATTTTTCTCAAACCATATCGAATCACTCTGTATCTGTTGCTATACATACTATAAAGCACGTATGTCTATTTTGCAGCTAGTCCGTCAATGTTTTGGCTATAATTAAAATATTTAATAAATTATACTTTTCGCTTATAGAAAGCTAAAACAGAACTCTTCTATTAAACTTATTAAACTTTCTAATTGAAAACCGGTTAAAAGACTGTTTAAAAAAATTATTGCCTCTTTTGTAGTTTTTTCTTCTTTTAAGTACTTTTATAAGGATTTCACCATTTCATATTTTGATAAGACGTCCTAATACAGCCACGGCGAGAAAACAAACTAATAAATAGGTAACATATGGGAGAAAGTAGTTTTTAACAAAATTGAAAAATAAAACACAATGAGTTCTCTGTTTTTCCCCTCAATTTTATTGACAACTTTTTTCTCTGAATTCTTGAGTTGAACCTAGAATCCGAATCATTTGTTTTCTTCAAGTTGAGCTTTAATTGAATGTCAAACTCAGATAAAATTTTGCAGCTGAAATTCAGCTGCTCTTGCAAGTAAAATTAGGAAAACTCGTACATCATTCTGGTACATCGTTCTCGTACATCTCATAGAATTGTCTGGCCACCCATCTTCACGTGGAGCCAGTTAATGACCCAAGGGACAGCTTATTCAAAGCACCACCACGTACACAATTGGTTCATTCTCCGCCTCCTTACACTCAACTAAATCCGCACACATTTTGTTATCCAAGCACCCCCTTACTCATTTGATAACTCGTGAATTAATTATGATTTGCTTTGGAACAAGAATTTGATTACCTTTTCTCTTCGGAATTTGATGATTTGATGAATAAATTTCACAGTCTACTGCCCTTCATGTTATCTTCTTCAGCCGTACGGTCACAAGGTCAGTTCACACAAACAATTGGTACGAAAAAAGAGGGCTTGAATTATAAAGGTGAATTAACAAGAATGTTTAATAAACGCAGAGCAACAGTTCCATGTCTTCATTGTTGTCAGCGGTTACCAGAAAATCAGAGACCGATTTGGTCGGCTACTTTAGGAACGGTAAAAATTGTGGATATGCAAATAATTTTTCCGATCTATTAAGAAATACTGATACAACAGCCCATCAGCAAAACGCCATTTGTGGTGAAATTTGTGAAGATGATGGTCAAATATTTGAAGATGAGTAGGTTTACAACCCTCCAGACCACACCTGCTTTTCGATGATTGAGAATTGTTAGTTGGCTGATATCGTACATTAAGATATGTATATTCCATTGAAAACTCGAAGGACCTGTTTGACTACACTCAATACGTGCATTTTCAATGGTCAAATCTCTATCTGAAAATTTGATTTTATGCTGACTCATAGGACTCAAAAATCAATTGTGACACCATAAAAATATATTCTGTGGAAAATTATCGAATACACTTTTTTGATGGTCAAAGATGGCAACAATCACTAATAGGAAGAGAGTCACGTGAAAAAGAAACAGTCAGTTACATTGCAAACTAATGCCCAAAAAATTGCAAAAAGAATAATTTCAAGAACAGAATAACTGTATTCGTGAGTATAAAAATCACATTTGTTCAAAATTTCAAAATCAGATTTGTTCAACATTTGTGCTCAAAATACCAAATTTTTTCTAAGAAGTTGCAACATATAATAGTAAAGGACGATAATGAACAGAAATTTGCTTTTCAAGTCAGCAGCAAGTTCAGCTGCAACTTTTTATCAAATGTCAATTATCGACTCCTTCATTCAGCCGACATCACATAATATGCGGAACCTTGTCCATTAAAGTGATCAACAAATTTAGTCAGCTCAAAGTACATCCCGAAGCCGCAAGTCATTGCAACTTTAGATTACCAACTGTTGATAGGACAGGACCGCCTCATTATTTCGCAAAACTGGATTTCACAAGTGAAAAGACCTGCCAGTTAGAAAGACTTGCAAAGCTAAAATCAAAAGAGCAGCAAATTTGACTATCCTTTCACTAAAAGGTTCGACATTAAGTAAATTGAGACTAAGATAGTAATTTCAAAGTTGAGGGTTAAACTTGAACAGCACAACCAAGAAGGTGGGAAAACATCTGCATTGGCATGGCGTTTCGTAAACCCGGTCAACGAACGACGTTATAACCTGAAGGATTGTGTTTTTGGGGCTGCAGTTCCGCGTGAATAGTCCCGGGTCGAGACCGAATGGTTAACGTGTGAGAAAATGCAAGTTTCTTGCAACTTCTTACAAGGCGATGCATCGTCTTGCAAGTTTTTCTTCCAAAAACTTGCGAGTTCTTACAATTTAAACATTCGACTTACAAATTCTTACAAGTTAACTATTCGACTTACAAGGCTCTTACAAGTTAACCATTCGACTTACAAATTTTTTACAAGTCAAAAATATATTCTGTGGAAAATTATCAAATATACTTTTTTGTTGGTCAAAGATGGCCACAATCACTAATAGGAAGAGAGTCGCGTGAAAAAGAAACCGTCAGTTACATTGCAAATCAATGCCCAAAAAATTCCATAAAGTTTTTCTTCAAGAACAGACTGACTGTATTGGTGAGTGTAAAAATCACATTTGTTCAAAATTCTATAGAATTTGTTCAATATTTGTGCTCAAAACAACTGGAGAAACGAGGTTACTACGAAAACTCTACCTACAGTAAAATTGCCAATTTTTTTTCGCAGAAAATGCAACATATAATAGTAAAGGACGATATTAAACAAAAATTTGCTTTTCAAGTCTGCAGCAAATTCAGCTACAAATTTTATCAAATGTTAACTATTGATTCCTTCATTCAGCCGACATCACCTAATATGTGGAATGTTTTGTCCAATAAACTGATAAACAAATTTAGTCAGCTCGAAGTACATCCTGAAGCCGCAAGTCATTGCAACGTTTGATTTCCAAATGTTGATAGGACAGTACTGCCTCATTATTACGCAAAACTGGATTTCATAAGTGAAAATACTTTTCAGTTAGAAAGAATTGCAACGCTAAAATCAAAAGAGCAGCAATTTTGACTATTTTTTCACTGAAAGGTTCGACATTAAGTAAATTGAGACCAAGATAGTACTTTCAACGTTGAGGGTTAAACTTGAACAGCACAATCAAGAAGGCGGAAAATCATCTGCATTGGCGTGGCGTTTCGGAAACCTGGTCAATCAAAGACCATATAACCTGAAGGATTGTATTTCTGGGACTGTGGTTCAGCGTTGATACTCCCGAATGGTTAACTTATAATAACTTTTAAGTTTCTTACAAGACCATGCATCGCATTGAAAGTTAAAAAGTTAAAAATTCAAAAAGTAACCATTTTTGTCTAATTAGGTCGAACTGTACTGTGTTATCCAAACAGATCAACTAACTGCCACGCGCTCTCTACGGTAAATGACTGAATATTAAATTGAATTCACCAATAAGAGTTGTGCTCGACCGGAAGGAACTTGCAAGAAACTTGCAAGTTAGCCATTTGTCTTGCAAGTTTGTACAAGTTAGCCGTTTGACTTACAAGTTTTTACAAGTTAAAAATTCAACTTGCAGATTCTTACAATATAACCATTCACCTTACAAAGCTCTTACAAGTTAACCATTCGACTTACAAGTTACTTACAAGTCAAAAATAAATTCTGTGTACAATTATAAATTATACTTTGATGGTCAAAGATGGTCACAATCACCAATAGGACGAGAGTCACGTGAAGAAAAAACATCAGTTACATTTCAAATTAATGCCCAAAAAATTGCAAAAAGAATTATTTCAAGAACAGAGTGACTGTATCGTGAGTATTAAAATCACGTTTGTTCAAATTTTCAAAATAAGATTCGTTCATTATTTGTGCTCAAAACAATGGGAGAAACGAGGTTACTTCGAACAATCTACAGGCAGTAGAAATACTAATTTTTTTTTGCAGAAGTTGCAACATATAATAGTAAAGGACGGTATTAAACAAAAATTTGCTTTTCAAGTCAGCAGCAAGTTCAGCTACAATTTTTATCAAATGTCAATTATCGACTCCTTCATTCAGCCGACATCACATAATATGCGGAACCTTGTCCATTAAAGTGATCAACAAATTTAGTCAGCTCAAAGTACATCCAGAAGACGCAAGTCATTGCAACTTTAGATTTCCAAATGTTGATAGGACAGGACTGCCTCATTATTTCGCAAAACAGGATTTCACAAATGAGAATACCTGTCAGTTAGAAAAACTTGCAACGCTAAAATCAAAAGAGCAGCAACTTTGACTATCTTTTCACTAAAAGGTTCGACATTAACTAAATTGAAACTAGGATAGTAATTTCAACATTGAGGAATAAACTTGAACAGCACAACCAAGAAGGTGGGAAAACATCTGCATTGGCGTGGCGTTTCGTAAACCCGGTCAACCAACGACGTTATAACATGAAGTATTGTGTTTTTGGGGCTGCAGTTCCGCGTGAATAGTCCCGGGTCGAGACCGAATGGTTAACGTGTGAGAAAATGCAAGTTTCCTACAAGGCGATGCATCGCTTTGCAAGTTTTTCTTCCAAAACCTGCGAGTTTTTACAAGTTAAATATTTGACTAACAGGTTCTTACAAGTTAAACATTCGACTTACACGGCTCATACAAGTTACCCATTCGTCTTACAAATTACTCACAATTCAAAATTATTTTATGTGGAGAATTATCAAATATACTTTTTTGATGGTCGAAGATGGCCACAATCACTAATAGGTCTAGAGTCACGTCAAAAACAAACCGTCAGTTACATTGCAAATCAATGCCCAAAAAATTGCGCAGAGGATTATTTCAAGAACAGACTGACTGTATTGGTGAGTATAAAAATCACATTTGTTCAAATTTTCACAAGATATTTTCAACATTTGTGCTCAAAACAACTGGAGTAACCAGGTTAGTTCGAACAACCTACCTACAGTAAAAATGCCAAATTTTTTGCAGAAAATGCAACATAATTAGTAAAGGACGATATTAAACTAAAATTTGCTTTTCAAGTCAGCAGCAAATTAAGCTACAAATTTTATCAAAGGTGGACCATTGATTCCTTCATTCAGCAGACATGACCTATAGTGTGGAATATTTTGTTCATTAAACTGATAAACAAATATAGTCAGCTCAAAGTACATCCTGAAGACGTAAGTCATTGCAACTTTTGATTTCCAAATGTTGATAGGACAGTACTGCCTCATTATTTCGCAAAACTGGATTTCACGAGCGAAAAGACTTGCAAGTTAGAAAGACTTGAAAAGCTAAAATGAAAAGAGCAGAAACTTTGACCATCTATTCAGTAAAATATTCGACATTAAGTAAATTGAGATTGAGATAGTATTTTCAAAGTTGTGGTTTAAACCTGAACATCACAACCTTTTCCAAAAAATTGCGAATTCTTACAAGTTAAACATTCGACTTGCAATTTCTTACGAAATAACTTTTCGACTTACAAGGCTCTTACAATTTACCATACGACTCACAAGCTACTTACAAGTTAACCATTCACACAAACACACACACACACACACACACACTAAACCTTAAAAAATTGCCGGACAAAATGTAAATGGATGCTTGGCAAAAGTAGAATCTGGAACAGTGTTAATTGGAATTGTAAGAAAGGATGTTAAAATGAAGGGCTATTAAATTATATTGAGAAACTGCTGACATTTGGATTTGAATATTCAATCAAAGTCAATATATTGGAAACAATAAATAAAAAATAGCGATGAAGCTTATTAAGATCTACAGTTTCTTAATGGAATTGCGAGAGGATCTCTCTTGAATTGATAAATTTCGAAAAATAATCCTTTTTGTCTGCTTAGAATAATTTGTTTTGTATTATCCAAACAGATTAACTAACTCCCACAGGCCTTCAACAGTAAAAGACTGAATGTTAAGTTGAATTCACCAATAAGAGTTGTTCTCGATCCGAACGAACTTGCAGGCAATTTGCAAGTTAGTCTTTCGACTTACAAGTTCTTACAAGTTAACCATTTGACTTACACGGCTCATATAAGTTACCCATTCGTCTTACAAATTACTCACAATTCAAAAATTTTTTATATGGAAAATTATCCATTATACTTTTTTGATGGTCAAAGATGGCCACAATCACTAATAGGTCTAGAGTCACGTAAAAAAGAAATCGTCAATTACATTACAAATTAATGCCCAAAAAATTGCGCAAAGGATTATTTCAAGAACAGACTGACTGTATTGGTGAGAATAAAAATCACATTTGTTCAACTTTTCACAAGATTTGTTCAACATTTGTGCTCAAAACAACTGGAGAAACCAGGTTACTTCGAAAAATCTACCTACAGTAAAAATGCCAAATTTTTTTCGCAGAAAATGCAACACAATTAGTAAAGGACGATATTAAACTAAAATTTGTTTTTCAAGTCAGCAGTAAATTAAGCTACAAATTTTATCAAACGTCAACTGTTAATACCTTCATTCAGCCAACATCACTTATAGTGTGGAATGTATTGTCCATTAAACTGATAAACAAATATAGTCAGCTCAAAGTACTTCCTGAAGCCGTAAGTCATTGCAACTTTTGATTTTCAAATGTTGATAGGACCGTACTGCCTCATTATTTCGCAAAACTGGATTTCACGAGTGAAAAGACTTGCCAGCTAGAAAGACTTGCAAAGCTAAAATGAAAAGAGCAGAAACTTTGACCATCTATTCGCTTAAATATTCGATATTAAGTAAATTGAGACTGAGATAGTATTTTCAAAGTTGTGGGTTAAGCCTGAACATCAAAACCTTTTCCAAAAAATTGCGAGTTCTTACATGTTAAACATTCGACTTGCAAGTTCTTACAAATTAATTTTTCGACTTACAAGGCTCTTATAATTTACCATTCGACTTACAAGCTACTTACAAGTTAACCATTCGCACAAACACACACGCACACTAAACCTTAAAAAATTGCCAGACAAAATTGTAAATGGATGCTTGGCAAAAGTAGAATCTGGAACAGTATTAATTGAAATTGTAATAAAGGATGTTAAAGTGAAGGGCTACTAAGTTATTTTGAGAAAATGCTGACATTTGGATTTGAATATTTAATCAAAGTCAATATTTTATAAACATTAAATAAAAAAATAGCGATGAAGCTTATTAAGATCTACAGTTTTTCAATGGAATTGCGGAAGGATCTCTCTTGATTTGATAAATTTCGAAAAATAATCCTTTTTGTCTGCTTAGAATAATTTGTTTTGTGTTATCCAAACAGATTAACTAACTCCCACAGGCCTTCAACAGTAAAAGACTGAATGTTAAGTTGAATTCACCATTAAGAGTTGTTCTCGACCGGAACGAACTTGCAAGCAATTTGCAAGTTAGTCTTTCGACTTACAAGTTCTTACAAGTTAACCATTCGACTTACACGGCTCATACAATTACCCATTCGTCTTACAAAATACAATTCAAAAATATTTTATGTGGAAAATTATCAAAAATAATTTTTTGACGGTCAAACATGGCCACAATCACTAATAGGTCTAGAGTCACGTGAAAAAGAAACCGTCAGTTACATTGCAAATCAATACCCAAAAAATTGCGCAAAGGATTATTTCAAGAACAGACTGACTGTATTGGTGAGTAAAAAAAGACCATTTATTCAAAGTTTCACAAGATTTGTTCAACATTTGTGCTCAAAACAACTGGAGAAACCAGGTTGCTTCGAACAATCTACCTACAGTAAAAATGCCAAATTTTTTTCGCTGAAAATGCAACATAAATAGTAAAGGACGATATTAAGCTAAAATTTGTTTTTCAAGTCAGAGGCAAATTAAGCTACAAATTTTATCAAATGTCAACTATTGATTCCTTCATTCAGCCGACATCACCTATAGTGTGGAATGTTTTGTCCAATAAACTGATAAACAAATATAGTCAGCTCCAAGTACATCCTCAAGCAGTAAGTCATTCCAACTTTTGATTACCAACTGTTGATAGGACAGGACCGCCTCATTATTTCGCAAAACTGGATTTCACAAGTGAAAAGACCTTCCAGTTAGAAAGACTTGCAAAGCTAAAATGAAAAGAGCAGAAACTTTGACCATCTATTCGCCTAAATATTCGACATTAAGTAAATTGAGACTGAGATAGTATTTTCAAAGTTGTGGGTTAAGCCTGAACATCAAAACCTTTTCCAAAAAATTGCGAGTTCTTACAAGTTAAACATTCGACTTGCAAGTTCTTACAAATTAATTTTTCGACTTACAAGGCTCTTATAATTTACCATTCGACTTACAAGCTACTTACAAGTTAACCATTTGCACAAACACACACGCACACTAAACCTTAAAAAATTGCCAGACAAAAATGTAAATGGATGCTTGGCAAAAGTAGAATCTGGAACAGTGTTAATTGAAATTGTAATAAAGGATGTTAAAGTGAAGGGCCACTAAGTTATTTTGAGAAAATGCTGACATTTGGATTTGAATATTTAATCAAAGTCAATATTTTATAAACATTAAATAAAAAAAATAGCGATGAAGCTTATTAAGATCTACGGTTTTTCAATGGAATTGCGGAAGGATCTCTCTTGAATTGATAAATTTCGAAAAATAATCCTTTTTGTCTGCTTAGAATAATTTGTTTTGTGTTATCCAAACAGATTAACTAACTCCCACAGGCCTTCAACAGTAAAAGACTGAATGTTAAGTTGAATTCACCATTAAGAGTTGTTCTCGACCGGAACGAACTTGCAAGCAATTTGCAAGTTAGTCTTTCGACTTACAAGTTCTTAAAAGTTAACCATTCGACTTACACGGCTCATACAATTACCCATTCGTCTTACAAAATACAATTCAAAAATATTTTATGTGGAAAATTATCAAAAATAATTTTTGACGGTCAAATATGGCCACAATCACTAATAGGTCTAGAGTCACGTGAAAAAGAAACCGTCAGTTACATTGCAAATCAATACCCAAAAAGTTGCGCAAAGGATTATTTCAAGAACAGACTGACTGTATTGGTGAGTAAAAAAAGACCATTTATTCAAAGTTTCACAAGATTTGTTCAACATTTGTGCTCAAAACAACTGGAGAAACCAGATTGCTTCGAACAATCTACCTACAGTAAAAATGCCGAATTTTTTTCGCAGAAAATGCAACATAATTAGTAACGGACGATATTAAGCTAAAATTTGTTTTTCAAGTCAGAGGCAAATTAAGCTACAAATTTTATCAAATGTCAACTATTGATTCCTTCATTCAGCCGACATCACCTATAGTGTGGAATTTTTTGTCCAATAAACTGATAAACAAATATAGTCAGCTCCAAGTACATCCTCAAGCAGTAAGTCATTGCAACTTTTGATTACCAACTGTTGATAGGACAGGACCGCCTCATTATTTCGCAAAACTGGATTTCACAAGTGAAAAGACCTGCCAGTTAGAAAGACTTGCAAAGCTAAAAAGAAAAGAGCAGAAACTTTGACCATCTATTCGCTAAAATATTCGACATTAAGTAAATTGAGACTGAGATAGTATTTTCAAAGTTGTGGGTTAAACTTGAACAGCACGCCCTTTTCCAAAAAATTTATTTTTCCAAAGTTCTTACAAGTTAAACATTCGACTTGCAAGTTCTTACAAATTAATTTTTCGACTTACAAAGCTCTTACAATTTACCATTCGACTTACAAGGTACTTACAATTTAACCATTCGCACAAACACACACACAAACACACACACACACACACACACACACTAAACCTTAAGAAAATTGCCAGACAAAAATGTAAAAGGATGCTTGGTAAAAGTAGAATCTAGAACAGTGTTAATTGAAATTGTAAAAAAGGATGTTAAAATGAAGGGCTACTAAATTATTTTGAGAAAATGCTGACATTTGGATTTGAATATTCAATCAAAGCCAATATATTGGAAACATTAAATAAAAAAATAGCGATGAAGCTAATTAAGATCTACAGTTTTTTAATGGAATTGCGAAAGGATTTCTCTTAAATTGATAAATTTCGAAAAATAATCTTTTTTGTCTACTTAGAATGAATTGTATTATATTATCCAAACAGATTAACTAACTCCCACAGGCCTTCAACAGTAGAAGACTGATTGTTAAATTGAATTCACCGAAAAGAGTTGTTCTCGACCGGAACAAACTTGCAAGCAATTTGCAAGTTAGTCTTTCGTCTTGCAAGTTCTTACAAGTTAACCGTTCGACTTACAATTTTTTACAAGTTATCCATTCGACTTCCAAGTTCTTGCAAGTTAACCATTCGGTTTCGAGCCGGCAGTGCTCTCCAGAATTTATAACACTTCTCCGTTACCTTTTGAACTTTTTGAACGTATTGTGGTAAATATTGACATTTCAAAATGATTCATGTTAATTTTAAGGCTTAATTGAAATATATTTCTAATTTTAATTTAATATAAACAGACGATTTCTAAATTTGATGTTAGTTTTATTTTTCATACTTGATTCCCTGCAAATTTCAAATTTTTCAACTCATATTCAGGATATTCCATTCGCTTATAAGAGTCATTGTGTGTTCAATTAAAACTTAAATTTGATTTTTTCAATTTTTACGGTTTAACTTAAAAGTGTTCATTTCTTGAGTAATTTGTCTAGTAATCAAATTGCTGATCATACTTCGTTAACTTTATAAATTCACTTTTTGTCCCGCAAAAAAAACTTTTCAATTACTCTCTTTGGATATAAAATTTGAAAGAAAAATACAAGCAACATCTGATTAAGAATTAGTACCTAAAATCTGTAAGCAAAAAATTTGCTAAAATTGAGAGTCGTCATTCGCCGTGCGAAAACAACAGATAAAGTGCAACAAACTTTATCAAAACTCACTGGCAGAATTCTGAGTGATTTTGCGGAGCAAAACGGCCAGAGTTATTCTAAGTCAATATTTCTGTCACTTGCCCCGCAAATCGTTAAATCAGAATGACTGCTAATGCGCATTACTTGCTGCAGTCAAAAAACCGTGAATTCAGAAAACGTGCACTTCTCTACTGAACCGTTTTTGAGTTAAAAACTGCTGAGCCGCCTATCAGACGGGAGACGCACCGCATCAAATTCACACCGGCTCGCAAAAACATCCTTTTGGACATGCAACTAGTGGTCAGGTGAAAAATCCTTCAGAACGCATATACGAGGAGTCAATTAAATTTCCAACAGAAAACTCTGAAACAGAAAGAAAAATTCGCAACAGTCATTTGAAATTCCAATGGGACCTGAAATGCCAGAGAATATTTTCTTGACGAAAATTGTTTTTGGATAAGGGCCCCGGACATTGCGTGATCAGATGTGTGTTTCGTTACTATATCTTAGTTTAGGATAAATTTTCCCCTTGACGACAGCTACGCTTCCATGACGCAAAACCTTTAGGGGTATGGCCGAATTTGCATTGATTCGCCCTAGAAACATAACATTCGATATCAGTTCAATTTCTGTCAAAAAATTGCAACTCTGGAATAGTTTCACAGCACCCTTTAGGAATTTATTTACAATTGCAATTTTCATAACCGTGAGGAAGATATATTTCGATCTTCTTTATAGACATGCTGGACGATGACATTCAAAAAGAATTGCTACAAGATACAGCTGAACCTGAGAGAGCATTGAGCATAATAAGCAGCCGAAATGAAATATAATCACACGACCGACATTGCGGCGCAAAATAGCATCAAATTAATCAAAGATCACAGAATTACTTCAATCGAGAAGCGAGTGGCACCTGTAGGAACTGTGGTCAGAGTTCAACCCTCGATCACAAACAATCAGTAGGCCTAATTGTCGGTAGAAAATTTAACCATTGTGGTCCTCTCAATCCTTTTGTCGAAGTATGTCGAAAAGAAACATATACGAATTAAAAAACTACACAAAACAACAATCCTAGCAATCTCAAAAAACTGAAACTTTAGAAAAATGAAAGAATGGAAAGTCAATTTCTTAAATAAAAAGATAGAAGAATAGAAATCACATTCAAGTTTCTCTGAAAAAAGTTATGTAGCAATGATTAAAAATACTGCTACAAACAAAATCGCTGTGGGAAAACGTAAAAATAGTTGCCGGAAATAGTAACTGAAATTTTTCGCTTGACTCTTGGAGGGGATATTCCATAATTAGCTTCTGACAAAAAATTTCAAAACTGTAAAGACGCAAAAGTGTCGGAGAAAAATCCGCTAGAATTAAACTAGTATTTGAATGATGGAGTCAATATTTTTGGCACTCTAATAGCACGAATCATGTATAACAACCGGAAAAAACGGCGTACAAAACAAGTCGTTATTGCTGTCTAATTTTAACCTGTAATTGATCGACGTTGTCTTTGACTTATTGGGAATGAAAACAACGCAACATTCTTTTCCAAACATTGCATTTAATTAAATCATCCATCAATGCCAAACGGAATTGCTTCTAAATCGTATTATTAGAAACGTTTTAACAAAATTTTTTGAATTGGTAAATGAAATTCAAAACTGGAACAAATTTCACAGAAAAATCCAGCTTATCGCCAAAAAATATAAAAATTCCAACTCATTTACAACCGAAAGTCATATTTAAACTCAAAAAATTTTTGAATGAGATTCATATTGAAGTTTTTGTAAGCTTTTTTAAATAATACTTTAATTTTCCAATTGTCATAATTATCAGGATCGATCAATATATTGTTGGATTCCAAAATTGTGAAGAATTTATTGCGCAAAAACAAAAATGAATAGCTATTTTTAGATGCACTTATTCAAACGGTTTCTCTAAATCTAAGCACAAATGCGCCGCAGGATACTGCCTTTTTCACAACTATTGATTTGCATTACGCTTATGCGAGTAGAAAAAATTACACCCTTATACGGCCCAAAAATGCAAATTCAACTTAACAGAGGGTGATATGTCAGGCAAACACCCTTTTGAAACTGGAATTTACTGCCTAAAAGACTTTGATTGCCCTCTAATTGAACCCAAAAATACTTAATGCTTCCTGGATGATGTATTAGGGGTAAATAAAACTAATTGAAGACCATCTCCATTTAGAAACGGATTAACGAAATTTTTAGAGTTGGTAAATCAAAAACTCTGGAAGCTCAAATTTCACAGAATTTTACCATATCCATTTAATAAAAAAAGTGTGTCAAACAGAGCACGAAGAAAACCTTTGCATTATTATGCCAAAAAGTCTTTTTTGCAAAACAGGAAACAGAATGGTTTTTTCAGAAAAACAAAAGACTCTCAACGAGAAGCAGTTTTTTTCTCTACCTATGACGACAAATTGATAGATTCAAAAATAGACAAAATCAAATAATGTGGGCAACAATTTTCATTGAAAACTCACGATTATGTTGACTCTGCGCGGCTCCCCATATAGAAGCTGAGTCACACATAAAAGCTGAGAACCAATGAAAAACAATGTAGAATTTGGTAATTTCACGGCGCAAAATCTGGTGATTCTACTGCTTGTAAAAGCGACAAAATTAGTCGGAAAATAAAACCACTCTTTAAATTTTAAGAACTCGCGAACCAAATACAACCAATTATAATACGCTTTCCACCAAATTTTACTCATATAATTAGTCTGTCAACCAAATGTCAACGCTTTCCAAACGTATTAAGGATGTCCGGCTTCAAAAATGAAACCCTCTCACTAAAAAAGCAACCAATTTCCTAGGAAGTTTGATTCACAGAAGAAGCCGGACTATCAACAAGACAAAGAGGTACTGCTACTTCAACCAGACCTGGAATCGACGGAAGCTCCACATTAAATACGCCATCAGCCAGTGGCAATTTATATAATGATACATTTAACTTCACTGTCTCGATAATCTTTTCCCGGTCACTAATAACCAGTCTGGGGTCAAAAAATGCAATTCCCAAAGAGTTTTTGACTGCATCCTCAGTTAGAACGAAGACCGATGTCGACAAATTTCGCCGTACATACACAAATACTGGAAGGATTGGCACCTAAAGAATTAATACGTCTGTCTCGACGATAGAGTCGCTATATCGAATTCTATCAAAGAACCCTACTTGGAAGTCATTCGTGCGACCCACCCAAAGAGCTGTTGTATGACCGACTTGGCGATCTTCGTGTGTTGGTCATACTTGCATCGGCATTAAATATCCAAAAACTACTGGTGCAACCCGAGCATCAGACTCGATAATTATTTAAAATCTGTGATCCCTTCTACTAAATGGAAGCTATTAAAGTTATGTTAAATTCCAATTGTGAAAACTCAGATTATAATTTTATTGAAAGGAGGACTTATTTAAAAACAAAAATATTAAGAAATATATTTTATAGCAAGCGTTGATCGTTTCACAAAATTTTTAACAGCTGAAACTTTTCATAGAGCAAATGAGCATAAATTCTTTTAAATCTACGTTAATACCGCGTAAATAAAGTGATTCAAACGAGACAAAACATCTAAAATTAATTTTTTATACAAATTTGTCGATAGTGTTAATAGCGAAATAATGAGTTAAAAATCACGCAAAAACAATTTCTCAATGACGCCAATGAAAAATCCCTCAAATCCGCAGTAAAGTGTGCAATTGCTTCCATATCGACAACGAAGAGCTCTGCAGCAAAATAGCGATAACGCATGCAAATGGCTACACATTTGAAGAGGCGGTTGAAAACACGAGCCTCGGGAGCCTTGGGTGTGATGAAAATGGCAATTTGTCCGTAGCAGTCTTAGAATAGGAAGTTTAAAACAATAAATGCTAACTTGAATACAAACGTTGATATTCTTGCTGTTTTCCTGAAAATAGTTTCTTTTTAATATATTACAGAAAAAGTGAAAATGCACTTGCTTTTTGATCTAATCTAATGATCACTTTTCTACATTTTGCCTGTGTTTTCTTTTTTTCTGAAAACTGAAAACTAAAAATCTTTCGGATCCTCAGTTTCAATGGACGCTTTTTTGCAAAAAAAGCTTAATGTTATTGATGCTCCCACATAGAAATTTTTCATTAATTTATGATTCTTTTAAAGAATATATGCTGAATAAACAAATGAGAAAAGAAGAATTAAGGAACAAGAATGCTACACACCACTGAAAATCAGATTTACCTGAATGTTTACTCATAATTTGGGAAAGTTGGAAAAACTGATGACACAACATTGGAATTATCAAATTGATTTAATGCGTTTGGTTTTCTTTCTAACATCATTTTAGATTATTTAAGGTAAATTGATGTAGGTTTGCACTTTAAAAATCAAAATAGAGAATAATAATAATACAGGAGTGTAAAGATAAAGCTGGTTCGCGTTTTTATAAGCTTTTGAGCCAAACGCATACTGCTTGTGAATAAACTTATGGGACGTCTGAGACAGATGATTTTTGAGAATCATAGCCGAAACAATTGGGGTGTTTTCTATACGAGTCTTGAAGTTTTTGTCAGAATAAATCATCTTTTGTTTTTAGTCACAATAAATCATCTTTTAATTTTTACTCATTAAGTCGCCTTCATAGCACGAATGCCAAGATTAGCCTTTTTATGGCGTTAAATAATTACCAAGACGTTTTTGTGATTTTCAACTCGCCGGGATATCTACCGGCGGATATCATCTAATTTTACTTTGCTGAAATTGATCTCTATACGTCGACCAATTTCAAAACACCTAGACAAACTTAATTTATAGCTATGGATATATTTACCTCACTTAAAATTAGTCGCCACTCTATCGACGTATTGAGTTCCCTCGCCAATAATCAAAAGGGGTTTCTGTCAAGTCCATCTGTTGTGAATGTAAAGCCACACTTACAGGGTTTAAAACCTCGCCAATACAGGAGTCAGTCAATATAATATCGTATTTTTAATACATTTAATCCACAACCCCTCAAATTTAATACCCAAAGTAGTCTCAAAATGGAATTAGTGCCAGTCTGTTTTGGTGACATACATGTCACTTCTCACCACTATACCCCCATGGGCGCTGTTTGTTTTCTTTTCATTTCCACATGTTTGATCAGCTTTTTGTTTTAAACCAAACAAACTAATCAGAGGTGGGTAAAACAAACGTGAAAGGTGTTTTTTATCAAAGTTGTTCAGCGAGCTTAACCAATTGAGTTTAATGTTTTCAATTTTTCCGATTCTATTATTCAGGGTTTACAATCTAAATCTACGAAAGTCAAAGACTTATTTAGCTTCCTTCGAACATTAATTGAAACTCATCGACCAAGATTACATCAGGAACGGAGAGATCAATTACATTTACGGTAAGTTTTTCCATTTTTGGTAAAAAATTTATGTTTTTTTACTCTTTCCGATTACGGTTTTTCCCGCTGTGACATCTTTCTACCGGTTTGAGGCCTCGGAGACTGTTTTAGACCAAAATTGCCTTTCATATCTGATCAGAAATTGTCCAGACATTTATCCAGACTTATGTAGGAGCACTGTAGGAGACTTTTGCTTGTTTAGAGCATCTGTGATGATTCTGTCGCCAAAATCAGTTCTGAGGAAACGCTCGTATTCTTATGACGAGGTTTTTGCTGATTAAATTGTTTTGCGTTAGAATCCATTTGAGATTACCCCGGATCTGAGTGTCATAATAATTCAGCACTGAATCATGAAAATTTTATTATGATTTTTTCTATTTCAAGAATTCTTGACAGGGCATTTTATAGCCTGATAATTTTAAATTTCAGAAACTGTTTCTATTTTTTTCTTCTGAGACTGAAAAATAGACTGGATTTGATCTGCACAGAATGAAATTTTGATGAGTCATGAACTGATTTTTATCTGGACAGCCTAAAATTCAGACTGATTTTTTTCTGCACATTAAGACGTTCAGCCTATTTTTTCTTTAAAGAAAAACGTTGTCGGAACTATAAAAAGCTTCAATTAATAGAGTACATAAGGTGAAATAATTATTCAAAATTGCAGTTCTTGATAAAACTCAATAAAGAGTTCGTAGTTTTTTGCCTGTTTTAAGAGATCCAAATGTTGTTTCAAGGTCCGTTCCCGTCATCACACCGTTCTCGTCATCAAACCGTTCCCGTCATCACACCGTTCCCGTCATTACACCGCTCCCGTCATTACATCATCACACCGTTCCCGTCATTACATCGTCATCACACCGTTCCCGTGCATGCACTGAGTTGTGAACTACGATTTCGTGCTCATTAACGGAGTTCTGAGGCAGCTGTTGCACATTGAACCTGCTTCAACAGTCGCCAGACCCACCATTACCTGCCGTCAAATTCCTCACAGAGATGCGCTTCAAGTTTCAGGTGTCACGAATTTGAGCGAATTGTGGAAATTTGTCCAATCATCTGAAATCAATCAAACTAGCCAAGAAAGGTACCGATGAGAGAAATCGGGAAAATACATCACTGCTTTAATGATTTAAAAACAAATGTAACAAAGTTGCAAGTTGACAAAAGTGGTGAACACTTTTTACACAGAACTCACATATAACTCACATAGAACTCACTAAGAACTCATAGAACAAATGAGAATGGAGGAATAGAGTTGGCTTTGCCAATCACCAGCTTCGTACAAATTCGTCAAATATGGCAAGGAATAAAGCCGCTTTCAACGGGACCTTGGTCCCATAGCAACTCAGTCCTGAAACATGGTTTTCCATTTGTATATCGTTGGCCCAGAACTGTATCTGTTCTCGGGGCTTAAACAGAGACATTCATCCAAAATTCCATTACAATCTGAAATAAAAACCATAAAAAACTGCAGTTTTTGTCCAAATTTGGCAGGTTCCTGTCACTCGGTGTGTACTTTCTGGTTTTTGCGGGTACTTTTTTAAGAATAAAACATTATTTTCAATGTTATATGAAAATATTCTCATCATCATGCTCAGACGGCGCATCGTTCAAAGTTTCAATTTTTTTTTGGACAATTTCAGCTTTTATTATGAATTTACTATGAACACATGAGAATCAAAACTAAGGATATACAGCCTATTTTCAGAAAAAAAAGTATCTATGTGAATACACTGCACATAATGAGGTAGCAACGTAGTGTTAGGATACACTGATACAGTACTGGGCCAACGATATACAACTGGAATGCAAGGATTCAGTACTGATTTGCTATGGGACCAAACTCCGGGACCATAGATGAACCCCCATAAAAAATTTTTAGTTATCATACAAAGTCATATGATTCTCAGTTATTTTAGTAAGTCATCATGGGATTTCTGGAAGCTTAGAAACCATACTTAGATCATAAATGAGATCCCTCTGTAAACTTTAAATACCCGGGATGACCACCATAAATGTTTCTTGGAAACCATACGTAAGACATGTATGGTTGTATGGCTTCTTTGATACCATACATAAGACCATACAAAAATTTAAAGGTGATCTCAAATGACGTCTTTTGGACCACGTAGTACAACAAATGTATCGTAGTTGCCATTGGCCTTCAACAAAAAAATTTTTTTTCTATGGTGTCTTGGATACCATATCCAAGACCATAGACTTTTATGGCCCATCCAAGATCATAAAACTTTTTTTGTGCACCATCTTTTTTTGACACAAAAAAGATTTTAACAACGTCCTATGCGGGTTTCAGACGATAAAAAAGGAGATTTAAAAATTACTCGTGAAAAAAATTTTATGGTGTCTTGGATACCATATCCAAGACCATAGACTTTTATGGCCCATCCAAGATCATAAAACTTTTTTTGTGCACCATCTTTTTTTGACACAAAAATGATTTTAACAACGTCCTATAAGGGTTTCAGACGATAAAAAAGGAGATTTAAAAATTACTCGTGAAAAAAATTTTATGGTGTCTTGGATACCATATCCAAGACCATAGACTTTTATGGCCCATCCAAGATCATAAAACTTATTTAGATTCCTGAGACATGGGAGAAAATCCCCAAATATCTATATATATATATATATATATATATATATATATACATATGCCCATTTATAAGTTACATCGATAACCCATCAACGAAAGTCGTATGGAATGAAAAATACAACAAAACGACAAAATTTTTGAGAAAAACCGTAGTTTCATTGTCATAAAATTCAATTGCTTTCAACAAAAGCCATCAAATACGCTACATTATGTCCCAATGTAACGACAAAGATGTTTGTCACTCAAAAATCATCAGTAAGACAATACAACAAGTCATTGACTATGAAAAGAACCTCAAATACAGGCAAAAACCAAAAATTCAGTGGAAAAGTGCGAGAGAAAACAATCGAAGCCAATTAAACCATAAGTTTTCTCCTTAAAATTTTTTTCACAATCCATTGAACAACTTCTAAGAGCCAATAGGAATTACCCAAGTTAGGATAATGCAATAGTATTTCAAAAGGAACCAAATTTACGAAAAAAATATCAAAAATTCAAAATTAAATTTTGATCGAAGTCAAAAAACAATAGTTAGAAGTTGAAACCGCTAAATATATTAATTTTTGTTGAAATAGAAAAAAAAGGTTTGGTTGTAACTGAGACTGACTTACAGTTCACCAAAATAATTCAAAGACCGATTAATGTTCAAAAAAATTATAGCAAAAAAATTATTTTTGAAGACTTAACCGCCATTAAACTCAATAGCTTTCAACGGAAGTCAGTGAATACGCACAATTACGCCACAGTGTGGGTAAAAAGACGTTTTTCATGCATAGGTAATCAATAGCACATCACAATATGTGTTATGGCTATGAAAAAAAAACAACAAAAACAGACAACAACTAAAAATTCTGTAGAAAATTGCGAGAAGAAAGTGTTGAAGCCATTTAAACAATACGTGTATCACTGAAAACTTTAGCTATGATCCATTGAACTTGTTCTCTAAACCAATGGGAGCCATTTATTTTAGCATAACAGAATAAAATTTCAAAAGCAACAAAATGATGGTCTATTTTAGCGAAACTTGAAACTCGGGAGGGAAATTATGTCATTTGGTACCTTCTCTCAACAAATCGATTTCTTTCAACACTTTAGTTTCTTTGGTAATCACTATCAGGTTTTAATTAAAAGCTCCAAACAGACCATTTGAGTCATCTGAAAACTTTTTTTCAAATGATTAACAACTCAGTCTTGCGTGGTTTTTAAGGTGATTATCTTTTACGAAATACCAAAAGCAATACCATTTTTCAGATATTGTGCCATTTTTTGTCACTTTTGCTTTAATTTCTGTGATCAGCTATGCATTCAGTATTAGCCGAGCTCTTCTTAAACCTTGGTTAATCTGCTCTTGCTTTTCAGCATTGTATTTTTATGCAAGTCAAAATTTTCCGTTTTTTTTTTGGTTTTTGTATTTGGAGTGTTTAAATCTCAATGATATGTCCTTCTCCCTATTTATTTTCGTTTTTGCCATCATGTTCTTGTTCATGAAGCCAGTTTTACTGAGGGTTATAGTTAATTCAACAATTTTTCATTTCTGACACTTTTCAACAAATTTCTGTGTATGTTTGTGTGTGTGTTGTTTTTTTGTCAAACTACTCAAAACATCATAGCCTCCATGGTGAGGTGTGATTTTTTTTTGCACCTCCCCATAAAGGTTTTCCGTGATCCAGAACGTGAAATTGCACCAGAATCACAACCACAAGTACGCCGGCAAATCTGTTTCACGTTGTTTTACGTCAGTTCCCCAGATTCTGGGCTTCGCTTTTAGCCCAAAAAATGGAGTACAAAACAGTATTTTGTTAATATCTGCTAAAGTACCTGACCAAATTAAACGGAAGTAATCGCATTTTTTTTAGCACTCAACTGTTCTTGCTTGCCGTTTTTGATTGGTTTCTCTAATCGTCCCAATCAATAAGTTATTAATGTTTATATTTGAAAAAAGTCGAATTTTTGAGCTATCTTGATAGACACAGCTTTCGGTACAACAAAGCACGCGAATTGCGAAACAAATGTTAGTGTTTTGGAATCCTCAGTTAGAGGGGAGTTTCCTCATATATATATATATAAATATTGCATAGTAGTCTATGGAACTGAGATAGTCAATTTTGGCTTTTTTTGGTCAATTAGCAATTTTGTTACGAGCTGATTGTTTCAGGATTATTAATTTGTTTCAATTTACTTTGATCCTTTACTTCAATCACAGCCTTAAGAATAAAGAAAGCCAGGTAAACAAGAATATTTGCAACAGATATCCAAGCAAAATTTGCATTTGCGGAGGAAAAAAACTTGTTTTATCACATCGAGAAATGAACTTAAGTTTGTATTTTTTCCAATTTCTCATTCAATTTTTGACAAAACGAGTGATTTTTGGCATCATCAGTTGCTGTTAGGGCGTTCTTCTCAGGAATGGCTAGTCACAGTCCTGAAGATATTCTTTAGAACAGTTATTCAATGTTGAATGCGGAAAAACATTTTTTTTTTCAAATTTTGTGACTGAGTGTTGTTTTGTGCAATTGAACATGATTTTTGGGGTGCGTTTTGGGTTTTCTAGACATTGTTTAAGTTGTTGAAGCTATTTGTATCAAATAATCGGGTTAATTCAACAATTTACCTTTTTTCACGATCTCATCGAAATTATGTGGATGTTGTTTTATGTCAAAACACCCAAAACTTCATAACCTTCATGATGAGGTGGGAAATTTTTTCCCACCTCACCATGAAGGTTCGCCGTGACCTAGAACGTGGAAGTGGACCAGAATTGCACCCACAAATACGCCGGGAACGCTGTTTCACGTTGTTTTACGTCGGATCCGGAGATCTTGGGCTTGGATTTAAGCCCAAAAAAATGGGGTACAGAACAGTATTTTGTTAATCTCTCCTAAAGTACTGGACCTTATTAAACGGGAGTGGTCGCATTTTGTGAGCACTAAACCCCACTTGCTTGCAGTATTTGGTTGGTTTCCCAAATCGGCCTAATCAAAAAGTTATTAATGTTTAAATTTGAAAAAAGTCGAATTTTCGGGCTATCTTGAGTGACCCAAATTTCGGTACGACAAAACACCAGAGTCACCCAACAAATGTTAGTGTTTTAGATTCCTCAGTTAGTGGGGAGTATCCCCATATATATTTTATATGGTGTTTTATGTAGTTCTGACGTTGAACTTTGGCTCTGAACAGCGGTCACCTCGCTTTATTGAGCATTTGGCAGGGTACCTTCTTTTTGCTATTACTTCTTCTAGAGTGCACCGATTGGGCTCATTTTTTAATATAATGCATATCTCAAGCAGTGCTACAAACTGTGTTAAGGGAGTAAACTTGCCCTCGGTTTTAGCCCCAGAAGCGGTTGACACCATCGGGTTGACACCATTGACACTTTGAATCTTTGAACTATGTTACAAATGTTAGTGTTTTAGAATCGCCAGTTAGTGGGGAGTCTCCCCATATATATTTTGTATATAGTTTTCCGTATTTCGGGTGGTCAATTTTAGGGATACGTGACCCGTACTTGTACTATTTGGTCATTTGGTACGGTACCTTATTTTTGCTATAACTCCTTGAAGAGTGCACCGATTGGGCTCATTTTTTAATATGATGCGTATCCCAAGCAGTGCTACAGTTGGTAGTAAGGGCGTTTGTTTTCGTTCAGCCGTTTCCGAGAAATTGGCCAGGACACATACCCCAATTTTACCAATTCGTGTCCGGTACATTTCGGGTATGTACATGTGAGACCAACAAAAAAGACGAATTTAGCCTCGCGAATTGGTTCATTAGACTCCACTGGTAATGAGGATTCTGCTCATATATGTTTTATAGGGCGTTTTCCGTAGTTCAGAAGGTCAATTTTAGCTCTGAATGTGGCGTATCTCTCTTCTGGGGTCAGTTGGTACGGTACCTTATTTTTGCTATAACTCCTCGAAGAATGCACCGATTGGGCTCATTTTTTAATATGATGCGTATCTCAAGCAGTGCTACAAACTGTACTAAGGGGGTTTATTTTTGTTCCGCCGTTTTAGAGAAATTGGCCAGTAAACTTGCCCTCGTTTTAGCCCCAGAAGAGGTTGACACCAGCGGGTGACAACGTTGACACCGTTTTGACACCTTGAAGCTTTAAACTGTGTTTTAGAAAATTAGTGTTTTGAATAGCCCGTCTAACGTAGATTCCGAATATATATACTTTATATATCATTTTCTGTGGTTTAGGTGTTCAATTTTTAGCTCTGGAGGTGGTGTATCTCTCCTCCATGCTCATTTGATACGGTACCTTCTTTTTGCTATAACTCCTTGAAGAGTGCACCGATTGGGCTCATTTTTTGATATGATGCGTATCTCAAGCACTGCTACAAACGCCGTTTGTACTAAGGCCGTTTGTTTCTGTTCAGCCGTTTTTGAGAAATTGACCGGGAAACTTGACCCCAGATTGACCCCTGAGGAGGGGAAACACTACATTGATGACCATTTTACGGACATGGATTTTTCTGGCTGTACCCCCCCTTCCCAGTACATTATGCGACACCCAGTTACAGAGCACGTGTCAGAACATGGTAAATCAATATGTATAATATTTGTTTATTTTAATATAATACTATTATTCTAAGGTGAGGGCCTCGGGCCCCCATGAGGTGCACACCCCCCCTGCCCCGTTGAGACGCCGGTTAGTCGGTTTCCCCCCGCTGGGTTTTTGTGCACCTCATGTTGGGGACGTAGTTGGCGTGCGGTCGATTTTTCGGGCTCTCTTAAGAGGTCTGTTCAGGGTCTCTTCGGTCTGGCCCTAGGTCTGCACAACGGTCTGGCCATGGCTCTGTTCGGTCTGGCCAATGGTCTCGAGAAAGTATGTTCAGTCTGGCCAATGGTGGTCAAAGTCTGTTTGGTCTGGCCAAGGGCGGCCACAGACCGTTCGGTCTGGCCAATACCTATCTTTGGGTATGCCCAAAGCATACCGTAAAACAAAAACGGAAATTTGCGAATTTCACGATTAGCGAATTTTAAAATTAGGTCTTTTTCATCGGGTCAAGGAGTTGTTCAAATCAAACAAAACTCGGTATGGAGTATCCCTTGTGTAGGTGGAGCGTAGTAAAAAAGGAGTTTTTGCTATAGCTTCTCTAGAAAAAAAGTTAGTTTTGCATACGGAAATTTGCGAATTTCGCGAATAACGAATTTTAAAAATAGGTCATTTTTATCGGGTCAAGGAGTTGTCCAAATCGAACCAAACTCGGTATCAAGTATACCAAGGGTAACTAGATTGTAAAACAGAAAGAATTTTTGCTATAGCTTGCGTAGAAAAAAAGTTAGATTTTCGTACGTTACTTTCCGATTAATTCGAATAATTATTTTTTAATAATTTTTTAAAATAGGTCTTTTTCATTGGGTCAAGGAGTTGTTCTAATCAAACCAAATTCGGTATGGAGTATCTCTTGTGTAGGTGGAGCGTAGTAAAAAAGGAGTTTTTGCTATAGCTTCTCTAGAAAAAAAGTTAGTTTTGCATACGGAAATTTGCGAATTTCGCGAATAACGAATTTTAAAAATAGGTCATTTTCATCGGGTCAAGGAGTTGTCCAAATTGAACCAAATTTGGTATGCATGATCCCCTATATAGATAGAGTGTAAAACAAAAAGAATTTTTGGTATAGCTTGCCTAGCAAAAAAGTTAGTATTTCATACGGAAATTTGCTATTATTTCAAATAATTAATTTTAAATATATTATTTTTCATCGGGTCAAGGAGTTGTTCAAAGTGAACCAAACTTGGTATGGAGTATACCCAGGGTATGTAAAGTGTAAAACAGAAAGAATTTTTGCTATAGCTTGCGTAGAAAAAGAGTTCGATTTTCGTACGTTAATTTCCGATTAATTCGAATAATTAATTTTAAATAATTTTTAAATTTTGTGTGTGAATTTATTGTTGGTTTTTTTCAGCTTAAGTTATGAGTTCTTCTTTCCTGTCGACTTACATAATTCCAAAGAGGAAACCAGGAGATTGCAACGAGGAAAGCCATCCAGCCAAAAAGGTTTAAAAAAATTTAAAAAGTATCAAAAAATTGAGACGGGTGCCTCAATGCCAACGGGTAATAGTTCGGGAAACAACCAGATTTTCCCGTTGGCATTGGTTGAGGGCTTTTGGATTTTTTGACTATAATTAAAAAAGAATGATCGGACTAACGTTCCTAGAAAAAAAGTTAGCTTTTCAATGTGAAAGATCGACTTATTCGATTATTATTCCGTATTCTTTTTTTTTAAAATAGTGTAATTTTATGGTGTCAAGGATTTGTTCAAAATGAACCAAATTGATATCCCAGACTACCAGTACTATTTATATTGTAATCCAAAAGGAATGGTCCGCCTAACTTTCCTAGAAAAAAAGTTCGTATTTTAATCGGAAATATCGACTTATTCGCTTATTCTATTTTCAAAAATATAGAGATTTCATCGGGTCAAGGAGTTGTCCAAATCGAACCAAACTCGGTATCGAGTATCCCATGGGTACCTAGATTGTAATACAAAAAGCATTTTTGGTATAGCTTGCCTAGGAAAAAAGTTAGTTTTTCATACGGAAGTTTCCTATTATTTCAAGTAATTAATTTTCAAATATAGTATTTTTCATCGGGTCAAGGAGTTGTTCAAAGTGAACCAAACTCGGTCTCGACTATCTCCAGTGTATGTAGAGTGTAAAACAGAAAGAATTTTTGCTATAGCTTGCGTAGAAAAAAGTTAGATTTTCGTACGTTAATTTCGATTAATTCGAATAATTATTTTTAAATTTTTAAAAATAGGTCTTTTTCATTGGGTCAAGGAGTTGTTCCAAGCGAACCAAATTGTTATCCCAGACTACCAGTAGTATGTGGGTTGTTGTGCAAAAAGAATGGGTTGCCTAACTGCCCTACAAAAAAAGTAGATATCTCACACGGAAATTTCGACTTTTTCGGTGGCTTTGTTTTAAAAATAGTTCAATTTTATCTGGTCAAGGAGTGGTCCAAATCGAACCAAACTCGGTATCGAGTATCCCATGGGCAACTAGATTGTAAAACAAAAAGAATTTTCGGTATAGATTGCCTACGACAAAAGTTAGGTTTTCATACGGAAATTTGAGATTAATTCGAATAATTTAAATAATTTTTAAAAATAGGTCTTTTTCATTGGGTCAAGGAGTTGTTCAAAGTAAACCAAACTTGGTATGGAGTATCTCATGTGTGTTTAGGTTGTGAAACAAAAAGAATTTTTGCTATAGCTTGCGTAGAAAAAGAGTTAGTTTTTCATACGGAATTTTTCGATTAATTCGAATGATTAATTTTAGTTTTTAAAAATAGGTCTTTTTTATCGGATCAAGGAGTTGTTCATAGTGAACCAAATTGTTATCCCAGACTACCAGTGACATTTAGGTTGTAATGCAAAAAGAATGGTCTGCCTAACGTTCCTAGAAAAAAAGTTCGTTTTTCAATCGGAAATATTGACTTATTCGCTTATTCTATTTTCAAAAATATAGAAATTTCATCGGGTCAAGGAGTTGTTCAAAGTGAAACAAATTGATATACCAGACTACCAGTACTATTTAGGTTGTAATGCAAAAAGAATGGTCTGCCTAACGTTCCTAGAAAAAAAGTTCGTATTTCAATCGGAAATATTGACTTATTCGCTTATTCTTATTTCAAAAATATAGAAATTTCATCGGATCAAGGAGTTGTTCAAAGTGAACCAAATTGATATACCAGACTACCAGTACTATTTAGGTTGTAATGCAAAAAGAATGGTCTGCCTAACGTTCCTAGAAAAAAAGTTCGTTTTTCAATCGGAAATATTGACTTATTCGCTTATTCTATTTTCAAAAAAATAGAATTTTCATCGGGTCAAGGAGTTGTCCAAATCGAACCAAATTGATATAACAGACTACCAGTACTATTTAGGTTGTAATGTAAAAAGATTGGTTTGCCTAAAGTTCCTAGAAAAAAAGTTCGTATTTCAATCGGAAATATTGACTTATTCGCTTATTCTATTTTCAAAAATATAGAAATTTCATCGGGTCAAGGAGTCGTTCAAAGCGAACCAAATTGTTATCCCAGACTACCAGTAGTATGTAGGTTGTAGTGCAAAAAGAATGGTTTGTTTAACTGCCCTACAAAAAAAGTAGATATCTCACACGGAAATTTCGACTTTTTCGCTGACTTTATTTTAATAAATAGTTAAATTTTATCGGGTCAAGGAGTTGTCCAAATCGAACCAAATTGATATAACAGACTACCAGTACTATTTAAGTTGTAATCGAAAAAGATTGGTCTGCCTAACGTTCCTAGAAAAAAGTTCGTATTTCAATCGGAAATATTGACTTATTCGCTTATTATTCCGTATTCTATTTTCAAAAAATAGTGAAATTTTATCGGACAAGGAGTTGTCCAAATTGAACCAAATTGATATAACAGACTACCAGTACTATTTAGGTTGTAATGTAAAAAGATTGGTTTGCCTAAAGTTCCTGGAAAAAAGTTCGTATTTCAATCGGAAATATTGACTTATTCGCTTATTCTATTTTCAAAAATATAGAAATTTCATCGGGTCAAGGAGTCGTTCAAAGCGAACCAAATTGTTATCCCAGACTACCAGTAGTATGTAGATTGTAGTGCAAAAGGAATGGTTTGCCTAACTGCCCTACAAAAAAAGTAGATATCTCACACGGAAATTTGGACTTTTTCGCTGACTTCATTTCAAAAAATAGTTAAATTTTATCGGGTCAAGGAGTTGTCCAAATCGAACCAAATTGATATACCAGACTACCAGTACTAGTTAGGCTGTAATGTAAAAAGATTGGTTCGCCTAATGTTCCTAGAAAAAAAGTTCGTTTTTCAATCGGAAATATTGACTTATTCGCTTATTCTATTCTCAAAAATATAGAAATTTCGTCGGGTCAAGGAATTGTTCAAATCAAACCAAACTCGGTATGGAGTTTCCCCTGACTAGCACTTATATGTAAGTTGTTTCACAGGAGCGTGCTCAGATGGACAAAGAAAACAAAAAGGCCTCAAAGAAAGAAAAACGAAAAAACTTATTCAGGAATCCGATTTCTTTTCGTTTCTCAGGATTCAAACCTACTGAAAACGGTTCTTTTGGCCCGGCAAAGGCAGAATTGAAAGCGGCCTACCCTTTGATTCAAAATGTTTCCTTTCTTGGGCTAAGAAAAGACTCAAACAAGCTACACGGTTGGGTCAATTTTTTGAATCCGAAGGATTGCTCAACGACTTTTTCTCTGATGGAGAAAAACCCAATACAGGGGATCAAACCCGAGAAAATGGGAGAAATGCGTGAAGCAGAGTTTGCGACAAGTCTGAGAAACCCACCCTTTAAGCCTCTCCCGAGGAAGCAACCAGAGTTCAAGGATTTTTCCAAAAATGTTCAAGATTCTGATTATAAATGTTTTTAACATTTTCGGTAAAAAATTGTTCGTACCCAACAGGTTTTTTACTGTTTTTCTCTTTCTATGATTACCCTCTGTTCAGTAAATTTTACGTTTGTAATAAAAAAAGTAGTTTTCCGCCTAACATTTATAGGAAAAAAGCTCGTATTTCAATCGGAAATATCGACTCATTCGCTTATTCTATTTTCAAAACTATAGAAATTTTATCGGATCAAGGAGTTGTTCAAAGTGAACCAAATCAATATCCCAGACTACCAGTGACATTTAGGTTGTAACACAAAAAGAATGGTCGGCCTAACATTCATACAAAAAAAGTTAGCAAGTTATACGGAAATATCCACTTTTTCGCTCACTGAATTTCCAAAAATAGTCGACTTTTATCGGATCATAGAGTTTCCTAAAGCGAACCAAACTGATATCCCAGACCACCAGTGACATTTAGGTTGTAATACAAAAAGAATGGTCCGACTAACGTTCCTAGAAAAAAGATAGTTTTTCAATCGGAAATCTCGACTTATTCGCTTATTATTCCGTATTCTATTTTTTAAAAAATAGTGTAATTTTATGGTGTCAAGGATTTGTTCAAAGTGAAACAAATTGATATCCCAGACTACCAGTACTATTTAAATTGTAATCCAAAAGGAATGGTCCGCCTAACTTTCCTAGAAAAAAAGTTCGTATTTTAATCGGAAATATCGACTTACTCGCTTATTCTATTTTCAAAAATATAGAAATTTCATCGGGTCAAGGAGTTGTTCAAAGTGAACCAAATTGATATCCCAGACTACCAGTACTCTTCAGGTTGTAATGCAAAAGGAATGGTCTGCCTAACTTTCCTAGAAAAAAAGTTCGTTTTTCAATCGGAAATCTCGACTTATTCGCTTATTATTCCGTATTCTATTTTTTAAAAAATAGTGTAATTTTATGGTGTCAAGGAGTTGTTCAAAATGAACCAAATTGATATCCCAGACTACCAGTACTATTTAGGTTGTAATGCAAAAGGAATGGTTTGCCTAACTGCCCTACAAAAAAGTAGATATCTCACACGGAAATTTGGACTTTTTCGCTGACTTCATTTCAAAAAATAGTTAAATTTTATCGGGTCAAGGAGTTGTTCAAATCGAACCAAATTGATATACCAGACTACCAGTACTAGTTAGGCTGTAATGGAAAAAGATTGGTCTGCCTAACGTTCCTAGAAAAAAAGTTCGTATTTCAATCGGAAATATTGACTTATTCGCTTATTCTATTTTCAAAAATATAGAAATTTTATTGGATCAAGGAGTTGTCCAAATGGAACCAAACTTGCTATGGAGTATCCCCAGTGTATTTAGAGTCTAAAACAAACGGATCTTTTGCTATAGCTTTTCTAGAAAAAAAGTTAGTTTTGCATACGGAAATTTGCGAATTTCGCGAATAACGAATTTTTAAAATAGGTCATTTTCATCGGGTCAAGGAGTTGTTCAAATCGAACCAAACTCGCTATGGAGTATCCCATGTGCACCTAGAGTGTAAAACAAAAAGAATTTTTGGTATAGCTGGTCTAGAAAAATAGTTCGTATTTCAATCGGAAATATCCTCTTATTCGCTTATTATTCAAATATTCTATTTTCAAAACTATAGAGATTTCATCGGGTTAAGGAGTTGTTCAAATTAAACCAAATTCGGCATGGAGTATCCCCTGTATACCTAGAGTCTAAAACAAAAAGAATTTTTGCTATAGCTTGCCTAGGAAAAAAGTTAGTTTTTTATACGGAAATGTGCAATTATTTCAAATAAATTGCAATTATTGAATTTTAAAAATTGATCTATTTCGTCGAATCAAGGAGTTGTCCAAATGGAACCAAACTCGGTATGGCGTATCCCCAGTGTATGTAGAGTCTAAAACAAAATGAATTTTTGCTTTAGCTTGCCTAGGAAAAAAGTTAGTTTTTCATACGGAAATTTGCGATTAATTCGAATAATTAATTTTAAATAATTTTTTACAATAGGTCTTTTTCATCGAGTCAAGGAGTTGTTCAAAGTGAATTAAACTTAGTATGGAGTATCTCATGTGTGTCTAGATTGTAAAACAAAAAGAATTTTTGCTATAGCTTGCGTAGAAAAAAAGTAAGTTTTGCATACGGAAATTTGCGAGTTTCGCGAATAACGAATTTTAAAAATAGGTCTTTTTCATCGGGTAAAGGAGTTGTTCAAAGTGAACCAAATTGTTATCCAGACTACCGGTACTATTCAGGTTGTAATGCAAAAAGAGTGGTTGGCCTAATCTTCCTCAAAAAAAAGTTGGTCGGATTCTTGGAAGTTTCGACTTTTTCGCTTTCCAAAAGTCTTAAATAGACCTCTTTTTGCTTCAAATCTCTCTAAATTGACATCGTTTTGACCTTATGACCTTCACGATCTATTGATTATCAAGAGTAGATGTCTTAAGGTTGATAAAAGTAACATGTTTGTTGTAATTGGGTCTAGTAAAGCAAAGCTTTTTTTCTAAATGTCAAGAAAACCTCTCAAACGATCTAGACAAAATTTTTTGTTACTGAGCACTTTTTTATTAATCGGTTTTCATTTTTTTGTGAAGATAGCGATTGCGGTGCTTCGTAAGCTGACTTGAGCGGCTGAAAAACTGCATTTGCTATCCTATCAGAAAAAGAAAGGCTGAAAATAAAAAAGTTGTATTTTTCAAATTGTACTTTCCAAATTTTTTAGCTCATTAAATTTTTCTCGACATGCTAGACTGTTCTATGTTGATTTTTGACAATTTCTTGACGTGTCTCACAATTATAATGTTTATTGAATTGAATGCTTTGCAAAGAAATGTGATATGATGATTTTATTTGTGTTTGCAACTTAGATGACTTAGGTCTACTTTTGCTTCTTAAATAGAGCTTTTTTTGCTTCAAATCTCTCTAATTTGACTTTGACTTGACCATGTGATCTTCACGATCTGTTGATTATTGTTGGTTTAAAAAGATGTGTTTAAAAAGATCAAAGGGAGCAGTTGTGGTGTGGTTGGGTCCAGTAAAGCGAAACATCTCTCGAAACGTCAAAAAAGTCTTCTCTCAAAAGTCTTCTAAATTCGCTTATTCTATTTTCAAAAATATAGAAATTTTATTGAATCAAGGAGTTGCTCAAAGTGAACCAAATTGATATCCCAGACTACCAGTAACAATTAGGTTGTAATGTAAAAAGATTGGTTTGCCTAACGTCCCTATACTATTATATTAAGGTGAGGGCCTCGGGCCCCCATGAGGTGCACACCCCCCCTGCCCCGTTGAGACGCCGGTTAGTCGGTTTCCCCCCGCTGGGTTTTTGTGCACCTCATGTTGGGGATTTAGTTGGTAAGGACAAGTTTTCCGGGCGTCAAGTTTTCCGTAGTTCGTTTTTCACTCGGAAATTTCGACTTATTCGCTTATTCTATTTTCAAAAATATAGAAATTTCATCGGGTCAAGGAGTTGTTCAAAGTGAACCCAATTGATATCCCAGACTACCAGTACTATTCAAGTTGTAATGCAAAAGGAATGGTCCGCCTAACTTTCTTAGAAAAAAGTTCGTTTGTCAATCGGAAATTTCGACTTATTCGCTTATTCTATTTTCAAAAATATAGAAATTTCATCGGGTCAAGGAGTTGTTCAAAGTGAACCCAATTGATATCCCAGACTACCAGTACTATTCAAGTTGTAATGCAAAAGGAATGGTCCGCCTAACTTTCTTAGAAAAAAGTTCGTTTGTCAATCGGAAATTTCGACTTATTCGCTTATTCTATTTTCAAAAATATAGAAATTTCATCGGGTCAAGGAGTTGTTCAAATCAAACCGAACTTGGTATGGAGTATCCCCTGTTTACCTGTATACGGTCTAAAACTTAAAGAATTTTTGCTATAGCTTGCCTAGGAAAAAAGTTAGTTTTTTCATACGGAAATTTGCGATAAATTCGAATAATTAACTTTAAATATTTTTTTTAAAATAGGTCTTTTTCATCGGGTCAAGGAGCTGTTCAAAGTGAACCAAACTTAGTATGGAATATCCCTTGTGTAGTAAAAAAGGATTTTTTGCTATAGCTTATCTAGGAAAAAAGTTAGCTTTTCATACGGAAATCAGCGATTAATTCGAATAATTAATTTTAAATAATTTTTTAAAATAGTTCTTTTTCATCGGGTCAAGGAGCTGTTCAAAGTAAACCAAACTTAGCATGGAGTATCCCATTTGTGTCTAGATTGTAAAACAAAAAGAATTTTTGCTATAGCTTGCGTAGAAAAAAAAGATAGTTTTGCATACGGAAATTTGCGAATTTCGCGAATAACGAATTTTAAAAATAGGTCATTTTCATCGGATCAAGGAGTTGTTCAAAGTGAACCAAATTGATATCCCAGACTACCAGTACTATGTAGGTTGTAATGCAAAAGGAATGGTCCGCCTAACTTTCCTAGAAAAAAGTTCGTTTTTCAATCGGAAATCTCGACTTATTCGCTTATTATTCCGTATTCTATTTTTAAAAAATAGTGTAATTTTATGGTGTCAAGGAGACGTTCAAAGTAAACCAAATTGATATCCCAGACTACCAGTACTATTTAGGTTGTAATGCAAAAAGAATGGTCCGCCTAACGTTCCTAGAAAAAAGTTAGTATTTCAATCGGAAATTTCGACTTATTCGCTTATTCTATTTTCAAAAATAGTGAAATTTTATCGGGTCAAAGAGTTGTTCAAAGTGAACCAAATCGATATCCCAGACTACCATTAACAATTAGGTTGTAATGTAAAGAGATTGGTTTGCCTAACTTTCCTAGAAAAATTTTCGTTTTTCAATTGGAAATCTCGACTTATTCGCTTATTCTATATTCAAAAATATAGAAATTTTATCGGGTCAAGGAGTTGTTCAAAGTGAACCAAATTGATATCCCAGACTACCAGTACTATTTAGGTTGTAATGCAAAAAGAATGGTCCGCCTAACGTTCCTAGAAAAAAGTTAGTATTTCAATCGGAAATTTCGACTTATTCGCTTATTCTATTTTCAAAAATAGTGAAATTTTATCGGGTCAAAGAGTTGTTCAAAGTGAACCAAACTGATATCCCAGACTACCGGTATTGTATAGGCTGTAGTGCCGAAAGAATGGTTTGCCTAACTGCCCTACAAAAAAAGTAGATATTTCACACGGAAATTTCGACTTTTTCGCTGACTTTATTTTAAAAAGTAGTTCAATTTTATCGGGTCAAGGAGTTGTCCAAATCGAACCAAACTCGGTATCGAGTATCCCATGGGTAATTAGATTGTAAAACAAAAAGAATTTTTGGTATAGCTTGCCTAGCAAAAAAGTTAGTTTTTCATACGGAAATTTGCTATTATTTCAAATAACATGAAATTATTGAATTTTAAAAATAGGTCTTTTTCATCGGGTCAAGGAGTTGTCCAAATCGAACCAAACTCGGTATCGAGTATCCCATGGGTAATTAGATTGTAAAACAAAAAGAATTTTTGGTATAGCTTGCCTAGCAAAAAAGTTAGTTTTTCATACGGAAATTTGCTATTATTTCAAATAACATGAAATTATTGAATTTTAAAAATAGGTCTTTTTCATCGGGTCAAGGAGTTGTCCAAATCGAACCAAACTCGGTATCGAGTATCCCATGGGTAATTTGATTGTAAAACAAAAAGAATTTTTGGTATAGCTTGCCTAGCAAAAAAGTTAGTTTTTCATACGGAAATTTGCTATTATTTCAAATAACATGAAATTATTGAATTTTAAAAATAGGTCTTTTTCATCGGGTCAAGGAGTTGTCCAAATCGAACCAAACTCGGCATCGAGTATCCCTTGGGTAACTAGATTGTAAAACGAAAAGAATTTTTGGTATAGCTTGCCTAGAAAAAAGTTAGTTTTTCATACGGAAATCTGCGATGATTTCGAATAGATTAAGATTATTGAATTTTAAAAATAGGTCTCTTTTATCGGGTCAAGAAGTTGTTCAAAGTGAACCAAATCAATATCCCAGACTACCAGTACTATTCAGGTTGCAATGCAAAAAGAATGGTCCGCCTAACGTTCCTAGAAAAAAGTTCGTATTTCAATCGGAAATTTTGACTTATTCGCTCGCTTATTCTGTTTTCAAAAATATAGAAGTTTCATCGGGTCAAGGAGTTGTCCAAATCGAACCAAACTCGGTATCGAGTATCCCATGGGTAATTAGATTGTAAAACAAAAAGAATTTTTGCTAGAGCTTGCCTAGGAAAAAGTTCGTATTTCAATCGGAAATTTCGACTTTTTCGCTTATTCTATTTTGAAAAATAAAGAAATTTCATCGGGTCAAGGAGTTGTTCAAAGTGAACCAAACTGATATATTAGACTACCAGTACTATTTAAGTGGTAATGCAAAAAGAATGGTCCGCCTAACGTTCCCAGAAAAAAGTTCGTTTTTCAATCGGAAATCTCGACTTATTCGCTTATTCTATTTGGAAAAATATAGAAATTTCATCGGGTCAAGGAGTTGTCCAACTCGAACCAAACTCGCTATCGAGTATCCCATGGGTAATTAGATTGTAAAACAAAAAGAATTTTTGCAAGAGCATGCCTAGGAAAAAGTTCGTATTTCAATCGGAAATTTCGACTTTTTCGCTTATTCTATTTTGAAAAATAAAGAAATTTCATCGGGTCAAGGAGTTGTTCAAAGTGAACCAAACTGATATATTAGACTACCAGTACTATTTAAGTTGTAATGCAAAAAAATGGTCCGCCTAACGTTCCTAGAAAAAAGTTAGTATTTCAATCGAAAATGTCGACTTTTTCGCTTATTCTATTTATTATTATGATTAATATTTATTGAGAAAAATTAAGAAAAATTGATTGAGAGTTTGCAATCCAGCGGTTTTTTGTAGGCTGACTAGTGCGGCTGAAAAACTGCTGATAGTAAATGATCAATCATTTTTGATATCACAGATTATTATTTTATTATTATTTTATTATTATTTTTACAATTATTTTTTATTATTATTGTTATTTTTGTTATTAATTAATATGATTATTATTATTACTATTATTATTATCATTATTATTATTATTATTATTAATATTTTTATTATTATTATTATTGTTATTGTTATTATTATTAATATTATTATTATTATTATTAATACTATTATTATTATTAGTATTATTATTAATATTTTTATTATTAATTTTTTTATTATTAATATTAGTATTATTACTAATATTTTTTATTATTATTATTATTATTATTATTATTATTATTAGCTCTGTTATTTTTTATTGTTATTGTTGTTATTTTTATTATTATTATTATTATTATTATTATTATTATTATTATTATTATTATTATTATTATTATTATTATTATTATTATTATTATTATTATTATTACTTTTCTGATTATTTTTTATTATTGTTATATTATTTTTATTATTATTAATTTTATTATTATTATTATTATTATTATTATCATAATTATTATTATTCATACATTTTCATTACTATTATTACTTTTAGTATTATTCTGAGTATTATTTATTGTTTCTTTGAGGTAGAACTTTTAAAAGAAAAAATGATTGAGATTTTTATGATTACATTTATTGCTATTATTATTATTACTATTATTATTATTATTATTATTTATTATTATTATTATTTACTTTTATTGTTTTTATTATTTTTATTATTATCAGTTTTTTATTGTTATTTTGTGTTATTATTATTATTATTATATTTATTATTAATATTCTTATTATTTTTATCATTATTATTAATAATAAGATTTATATTATTACAATTTTTTAGTATTATTATAAGTAATTTTTATTGTTTGTTTGAGGTAAAATTCTTAAAAGAAAAATTGATTCAGATTTTGCTATCTAGCGTTTTTATAAGGCTGAATAGTGCGGCTGAATAATTGCTGGTTGAAAATGATCAAACAATTTTTAATTTATTAGTTCATAATAATCTTGAATCGCACAATTACTTAGTCTCTGCTTCAGAGAGGGATATGACAAAGTCTGATCAAGAAAATACTGACATCAAACAGAAGAAGCGTGGAAAACGAAGTCAGAAAAGCATCACAAAGCGCAAGCAGAGATATCGTGAGAAACAACTTGGACTTTTCAAGATCAAAGAAAGACAACTTCAAAATCAATTGAACGAAACGATTACTGAGTTGTGTGAGACCAAAATGGAACTGTCAAGACATAAAGCTGAAAGAAAGAGATCTCCTGTTCTTTGTAGGGTAATTTTTTTCTTACTACTACCTTTTTTCGTCTTTGAACTATTTTCTTGAATTCACTTGGAGGAACTTTTACAAAATCTGAAGTTTTAGTGGCTTCTGTCCGATAGGCGTGTACAGTTGCTGTTAACTGAATTTTAAAAGATGACTCACGATAATTGAAACTTTTAAAGTGAACTTTATTGGTCTCGATTTTCTTATGTTAATGTTCTTTTGTAATTGATTCAGAGCGTTCTAAACAAGACGAGATCAAAAAAAATTCAGCAATTTGCCAAAACTGAGCGAAATGAACATCATGATGGAAGTATTCAACGAAAAAATGTAATCAGCAGCTTGAAGAAAGTACCGAACTTTGGTTGCAGTAATTTCAACGTTCGTATGGATAGACAGCTTGGTGCTGGATCTTTCGGAGTAGTTTTCGCCTGCGACTTTGGCTTCAAGCGAAAACTGCAATGCGTTATAAAAAAATCTAAACCTGGAGCCAGAGAAGAGCTTATTTTGGAAGGCCGAATACTTTTAAAAATTTTTGAAGAACCAGTTGACTGGAGGCAAAGATTTTTCCCTTTCCCTTACGGTTACTCTGTCGAAGAGAACGGATTGGTTTGTGAACGATTCTTTGGATTATCAGTAAAACAGCATGCCATGGGTCAGGTTGCGAATAATTGGTCAAAAAGACTGCTTGAGTTGTCTCAAGCCGTGGATTTTCTTCACTCTCGCGAAATTATTCATTTGGATATCCATGCTAGCAATGTTCTAGCTTCGCAAGAGGCGGTAAAGCTGATTGACTTCGGTAAAGCGTCACTTACGAACTTTCCAATTACTTACAATTTAACTGCTGCTGAGCGTGATTTATATAATAAAAGATATCAACAGATCGAGTATGAGCTAAGAAACGAAAAATTGTGCAAAACTGGACTCTCATCAGATGTCTATAGTATTGGAGTATTGTTAACGTACATCGCTGAGAAGTGTTTTGTATCCAAGCCGCTTCAAACATTTCTCCTCAGTTTAGGAGATCGTTGTTGTACACCTCGTTCAATAAGAAACTCAGTGGCGTTATTAATTGAAGACTTGAAAGAGATGTGCATAGAAGATAATGAGTAGTTTGTTGTTATGTATACAATGTATTGAGCCTTAACTAGACAGTTATCAATTTTTTTTGTGTTACTTCTCTTTGTTTTGATTTTGGCTGCAATATCTCGTTTGTGTCTATTATTAAAATTCTTTCTTTACTCCAGAAGACAATCTATAAGGAAATTTCATACTTACCCACTTGTTCTGATAACGACAAACATACAATTTTCTTATTTGATTGTTGAACTTTTTTTCAGTTTCAATGACTGAGTGTCGCAGAACTGAGCGTGCTAATAAGGGTGTTAATTCCCAATTACATTTCACGCATCCCGCTGATGATAGATTGGAGAAAGAGGCCCGTTCCATGCGTTGGATTTTTTATCGCAAAGGAGATGTCAATTCTTTTCCAATTGAATACAATAGTTGTCGCTGGCCTACTGATTACACAACGGCCAAAAAAATGTGCTTGGTGCCTGGTGATAAAGTGAATCTTCTGTACGAAAATGTACCAATTAGTGCTTCACTCAGCTGCAGGGTTCAAAAAGAAGAGGTTCAAAAAGCTGAGGAAGTGATTGCTCAAAAAGTTGCACTTGCGGACCACAGCTTGACTGATGTCAGCTACCTTGCGTTAGTTCAAACATCTTAATAATAAAAACATCTTTCAAAATTATTGAATGTTTCTCAACAGTTGTTAAACAGTGTCGGAACCAACCTCGACTAATAACAAAAAGGAAAAGACTATGCTCCACTTTTAAGCAACTAGCCTTTGCTATTATAGGGACAACGAAAAAGATGTGGCTTCATGCTCTCAGAAAGCGAGTACTTCTGAGAACCATTCAAAAGCTCAACCTAAGAAATCTAAACGGAAACGAGATGCTGGAAAATCTTCTGATGTGAAATCGTCAAAAAAGATCCGTTTTGACGACTCTTTGGGAGAATTGGCGAGACATTGTGAACCACTAGTCACGTTGGGAGCCACTTCGACGCCTCTTGAGGTTTTTACACTTGAGTTAATGCTTTTTTTCTTTAGTTGAACAAACAAAATTTTCCTATTAATCAATAATTAATGATAGTCGAAAGATATTTCTTCGAACGTGTTTAATTGTACATTTTGGAAATCTATTTGCTTTAGAGCTCCAAGATGGTCCCGGAGAAGCTTCTCACAGATCTTGTGGAAAGCTTGACAGGAAGTTTCAAACAAGCATTAGCTACACAGGAGGAGCACGCACGGAAGATGGCGAAAGAAAACCAACTAATGAGATCAAAGCTGACTTCCTTATTGAAACAAGCCAGGAGTTCTAGCTCTTCCACTTCGTTGTCGACAGTACCAATTCCCGTTCGCGATGAGGGTGATCCTTTGTGGTTCGGAAAATTGGACTTGATGACGCTTGTTCCAACTGGTGGGCCTTCTTCTTTTGGCAGGGCTCTCGGTGCTGCAATGTTCGGTGAAGAGGATAAATGCCAGCTCATAAACTTCCGCATAGGACAAAAAGTGTTGAAATCAAATGCTCGCAAGCCATGCAGCAAAACAGTCGAAGATGTTTTCAGGCAATGCGTTGCCCGTAATTTTGTCGACAACGCTGAGGCAGCAACTGAAATGGCAATTGGAGGCACTAATCAATATGGCATCGAGATGCGTCAAAACCATCCATCTAAAGTTTCCAACGAGGCTAAGGAGAATATTCCGCCGTCCGAATAAACAAATTTTCCAGAAATAACTTTAAAGTTGGAGGACCTTTTGATCTGATCATTTTTTGACGCTTAACTTTCAATGTCTTGTGTTGCTGTTTCTTTCCTTATTTAGATGCTCTGAGAAGAGTTCTTTCTTTATTCAACTTTTGCATCAATTTGTATCAGAACTTTTGAAACTAATGAGTGGTCTAATTTATCAGTTCTTTTGTTAGGGAGTAATGCCCTGTTTTTATTAATCTTGCTTCTGCTGCTTTCTTATTTTATCAAGTTTTGTTCCTTCTTGTGTTTAATTTATAGTTTCCTGATAGGTTTTCTGGTCATTTAGTGGGGTTTCTGGTTTTGTTTAAACTCGTCCATAGCTCTTGTTTCTCCATTACTGATTGGTGAGCTAATAACTGTCGAGTTTCAATCGCTGCATAATTTTTCAGAGGCATGTCTCAATCAAACAAGAGTCCGGTTTTTACTGACAACGAAGGTCTCAGCTCTGATGCTTCACCTCCAGTAGAAAAGAAAAGAAAGAAAATTGCTCGTATCAACGACAGCGAGGGAGAGAACTGTGACGCAGTTATGGATAATGGGGGTGGGGTTCTTGTCAATGATAAACGTTCAATGCAGCAAATGGGTGCTGGTGCTAGTCGTAAGAAGCCTGACTCAAATCGATGTCCTTATGATGAAGACGAAAATGCGAATGCCTTGGAGACCACAACAATAATGAAACAAGTCTCACCAGGGGAAACTCCTAATTCAAAAGATCTGGAGAAACCTGATGCTTTGACTGCCTATCCAACGATAACATCATTTCAAGACAGCATTCAGAGTATGCTTACCGAACACCAGGCCCGATTGAAGTCCATTAGAAACAATGAGAGAGCATCAAACCTTGAGTTCCTGGGTTCTGTAGAGCATTTTCTTTTTGGAGAGAGTCTTTTTGTTGACAATAATCTGTCGGCTGAGCCAGTATTTGTGAATGGAAAGGACTGCATGCAGTTGCCAGCTGGAAAAGAGCCATCCAAATTCGGAAGAGAACTGGGCAAATTCATTTTCGGCGAAAACCGTGACTGCCAGTTGATCACGCATATGATAGGTCCCAAACGGATTCACAGCGACATGCGCTCCAGAGTATCACACGATCTTGAGACAGCTTTTGAAAGTATGTTTCTAATGAGCTATTATATTTATTCTCCAATTTTAAATACAATCACTCAAAAATGAAAAACCTCCCTGTGGGGTTATTTTAAAGTTCATTAGTTTGATCTGCTTGATTTTCTGATATAACTTTCTTTAAGCACAGAAAACAGTCTTCTTCGCAAAAGCAGAGAGCTAATCAATTACATAGCATGCCTATTAGTTTTTGGACTATATTTTGTTTTGTTTAGAAACAGTTAAAGCGAAGTACCCAAAGCAATCTGTCCTAGCTTACCGTGAGGCTAAAGCAGCTGCAAATCAGATGGGATTGGATTTGTTGAAGAAGTTCAGAGGAAGCAACGCACAACAGATTTAAATGCTCCGAAAAACCTTCAGAACATCTTTCCTGTTGCCTGAGAAATTTTTTCTCATGTCAGACTTAAACAGAATATAAACAACGAATGCCCGCTTCATTGATAGACAGATCTTATCTGGATATATGTCCGCAATAAACTCAAAAATTCAGTTTCTTTATATGTTTGTTTGTATTTTTTTAAAATTGTTTTTCAATTTTTCTTCGAAAAACTTTTCTCAAATCTGTCAATTTGCTGTCAATTTCTTTGATTTGATGTAGTATCTTGCACACTACATCAGTGCAAAAAATCCGTGAACAAAACTTTTGCAAAGAATGTTTGAGAAAAAGAAATTTTGGAGAAGATTTACCAATTTATGCTTCGCCAAAAAATCTGACAAATTGGAAGTTTTTTATTTGTACTTTGTTGAATTTCGTTTGTGTTTTGGGCATTCAATTAACTGCTTCTTTTTCTTCTGCGAAAAAATCTTTTGATCAATTTTGTTGATTCGATTGTTGACTTCAAGACTTTTTCACAGTAAATGTTTTTAGATAAAATGCGAAAAAAGCACAAGAGCGTTATCCTTGCGCAGTGTGATGCACATGTGACGAAAGCCATTTTGGAGGAAACGGACCGTTCTGTTGATGCAATGGTTAAGAAACTATCAGTGGAAGAGTACCAAGTTCTTTTGGAATCGTCTCCTCTTCATTTATTTTACGACCAATTGCTGCGAAAATGTTATCAAGAAGCAAAGAATGCAAACTTTTCCATTCGTCCGGACAGTTTTTGTGGCTATGGGTTATTTTATAGTGGTGCTGCTGCTCTGGAAGCTAGCAAACAAAAGGACTGTTTAGAAGGTCTCTGCGCGCTGTTAGAAGTCATTGATAAAGAGGATCAACAACTGATAAAGCCAGTTTCAATATTCCAAGCCACTGAAGTTTGCAAAAAATCGAGAGTTATGATTGGAGCCGTGCGGTTTGCGAATCACTCATGCAAACCAAACTGCAAATATGACATTAAGGAAGTAAATAACAGGAAGCGTGTCATGCTCAGGCTTGTACAAGATATTTCACCTGGAGAAGAACTGACCGTTTTCTATGGGAATTCGTTTTTTGGTGAGAACAATTGTGATTGCTTATGCCCGCACATGGAAAGTCATTTGGTTACAGTTAATGAGAAAACGACTACAGAAAATTCGTTGTATCTAAAACCCACGAGCAAAAACGTAGCGGTTAACTCGAGATCAAATTTGACGCAACAACGTAGGCGGCTATTCGTTGATTATAAATCAAGGAAGCGCGTTAAACTTGACAGTGAACTCAGACATTTTCCATCCGATTCCTCAGATGACTACAGTCCAAAAGAAAGCGATGAAAACAGTTCCGGTGAAAACAGTTCAAACAAAAATGATACAGCCAACGAGAGAAAAAACGTTTTGAACATTGAAAATGAAAGCAGAAAAAGTGAGGTTGCTTTCAATGGCAGTTCGAGAAACTTGAACAATGAGGACATTTCAAGTGCAAGTGATGCAAACCAAAACCCAAGCTCAACTGATGTGGAAGAAAGTTTGACCGATAGCGACATAAACTCAACTACTATCTCAACTGATGATGAAGAAATTTTGGCTGATAGTGACAACGATTCAGTTTCAACTGCATTTGATAAGAAAAATATTCCTGTTGATAATGAAAACTCAAGCTCAAATTCTCTTGCAAATGGTGTCGGGCCATCGAACGATTGTCGCTATCTAATATCTTCTCCTAATGAATCACAAGCTCCTCTCATAGTGATAAATGATGTATCCGAAATTGGGTCGCCAGAAGGTGGTTTAAATGAAAGTTCCGAGACGACAGAGGTGGAGCAACAAGATGAATTGAGCCAAATCAGCATTCCGAACTTCAGACTGTGTGTGAACGCCATTATTGCTAAGCATGGTTCCTCTGATGCAGAGGCCAGTGATTGGATCCGACTATTAAAGCTGACTAATAAATCTCATCAATTTCCAAGTTTTAAGTCAATTAAAAAAACTTATCACTCATCCAAACGCCAGATTAGCAACTCCGTGAAAAGCTGTGCTTCGGGAGATGTGTTTTTTCTAAATTTTGTACAGGAACTTCAAGATATTGTACAGAAAAATTTTGCAACTATTTTGAAGTACGATTCAAAACGAGAGCGGTCTTCCGATTTGAAGATTCCTACTGCAATGAGTTCTAATCAAAGATCTATCAACATCTACTTGCTTATGAATTCAGATGGTGTCAGGCTGTTGAGGTCATCAGGGAAATCTTTGTGGCCAGTCTGGTTTGCAGTAGCCAATTTGCCGCCAAAACTTCGATCATCTTTCAAAAATATAGTACTGGCAAGTTTATGGTTTGGATTCAAGAAACCGTCGTGGAACCATGTTTTTGAGGTAAGTTTTTCTGTAATTTAACTAAATAGCAACTTATGGGCTCCATAATTTACGATTTTTTAGTATATTGGGAGGGAACTTGAAAAGAAACCGATTATTGAATTTCAAAAGAAGACGGTCAGTTTGAACTTCCACGTTGTCCTTCTTGTCTCCGACTTGCCTGCAACTGTCTCGATGTTGAATATGCATCACCATCTTGCTACTTACGGCTGTACATTGTGTCTTATTGAGACAAAGTTACACGAGAAGACGAGATATTGTCCATTGAAACAAACTTCAATGAGAACACCTGACGTGCATCAAAATTGTATTGAGATATTGGAACGTCGAAACTTTACGGCTTTCAAAGGTGTTAAAGGCAGAAGTAAGCTTTTCGACATCATACCCAATTTACCACTGGCTGCACCGATTGATGTTATGCATCAGGTCTACTTGGGTGTTGCAAAAGTTCTACTTCATGTCATAGTTTCGAAAACAGTGAAATCACATATTGAATACATCAACAATATTGTTCGGAGTCTTAAAGTAAGTTGCATTTTTATTTAAAATCCGGATATTCAGTTTCAACACGCATTAACTTCTTTTGTTAATTTATTTCAGTTGCCCAGTGAATTCAAGCGAAGAGTAAGACCGCTAAGTGAAATTGAGTTTTTCAAAGCAAATGAATACAGAGCATGGCTATTTTACATCGGTCCGGTACTATTCAGTTTCGCAGTTAACGAGAGACTGTATGAGCGGTTTACACTTCTCAGCTTTTCTATTCGCTTATTGATGATTTCCTCAGCATACGCCAATGATGCAGATGATTTGATTAAATCTTTTCTATCAGATTTGAAGGAGGATCACTCAGAGCACGTGTTTACGGCAAATGTCCACTCCTTGATGCATCTATCATGGCAAGTACGGCAGTTTGGACCACTTTGGACGTCTTCAGCAATGATGTTTGAGTCCGCAAATTATTTGTTGCAGTCGAAGCTAACAGGGACGGTTAATCAGCTGCCACTGTTAGTCGAGAGATATAAGAGAAATAAAGAGTCTTACAGAGCGACTGTTGAGAATGATATTTTGTACGATTTTTGCCACAAATTGCGAGGTACAAAGACATTTGTCCGCAGGAGTGTCCCATTTGACTGTGTACCACACTACTTGAAACAAAGTGGCAGGCAATTTTTCAGCAACTACGAGTCAGATCTGTTTACCCTGGACTCAATCTCTCATACGTCGGCAAACAACAGTTACATTGCTTATGTCTGGAAAAACAAATTATGCTTTGGCCAAGTTAAAATTTTCTATATAAATGAAGGCTTCGAGATGCTCTCTGTTAATTGCTTCTCCGTGTTGGAGAAATTTCAATGCTCACGTAGAAAAAACTTGGAAATTTATTCCTTTGTAGTTGTTGAAAACAGTGACAGGAGAGTCTCAATCCCTCTGGATACGGTGAAGGAGAAATGCATGGCTATTTCAACTACAGATAAAATTTTTTTGACACCCTTGCTTTGTATGACTGAACATGATTAAGCACATTGGCCTAAAGAACATGAGAGTTTGTTTGTAAATATTTATAATTGCGGAACCATGTTAAATTAATTTTCCGTTTGGTTAAAGTTTGAAACTGTTGTTTTCGACTAGATGCATTGTTTAGACAGTAGTGAAACGGAAGTTAATGGGCGTCATTTTCCTGAAATATCAAGCCGAGATAGATAGATATATAGATAGATAGAGATATTGAGAGTTTGTTCACACTAAATTTTTTGATACTTCTTGTAAACCATACGTAAGACCATAAATGGTTCTTATAAATTATATGTAAGACCATAAATGATTCTTGAAAACCATATGTAAGACCATAAATGGTTCTTGGAAACCATACGTAAGACCATAAATGGTTCTTGGAAACTATACGTAAGACCATAAATGGTTCCTGGAAACCATACGTAAGACCATAAATGGTTCTTGGAAACCATACGTAAGACCATAAATGAAAGTAATGGTTCCATCTGTTTGCCAATCGTTTCCCATCAATGTTGTATGGAATCTTTGAAACCATAAACAAAACCATTTATGGTTCTTAGAAACCATTGCAAGAACATACAAGAAATTTTGGCGCTTCTTGGATGGAACCATTTATGGTCTTACGTATGGTTTCAAAGAACCATTTATGGTCTTTTTTATGGTTTCAAAGAAGGGTCAACCCGGGTAAATAAATAATCGGGAATATGACAGATGTCAAATCAATTTCTATGTCTCATAGCCTGATGTCTTTCAGAGCTCCTAAATATCATACTAAGTTATCATAATAAGTCCCTTAGTAAACATTTACGTCTGATAATGGCATTTCAGACTGTACAAAACACTCAGGCAACAAATAAAATTTATTTGCTTTGAAGAGTACAAATCAAAAATTTTGAATCTATACCGGTTTCGCCAAACAGCGGAAATCTATTCAAAATGACAAACGTTCTCCCGAGTTGTAAGCATTCAAATCAATTGTTTCCGAGGAAAGCTGTTTTTAAGAACGCTACTTGATGTCCTCTTGTCTTCGTGAAAAAGGAGAAATTTTTATGTATAGTGTTTAGCAACTATTCAGATATCATATAGCGGGCGCTCAGCAATCATAAATTAATTGAATACAACTCTTAACAAACACTCTCTCAATTATGACCAAACACTAATGAGCTTTATACAACTTCTGAAAAGACCTCTGTTCACGTTGATGTTTAGCCGTTTAACTGCTTACACGTCTAATGATCTCTTTCCGATCAGCTTTTTTTCTCAGACAAAATGAGCTTAGATTCAACTGTGTCCACAAACCATTTCCATGTACTTTACAAGACAATTCCCGTACTGAAAGCCAAAATAAGTACTGGGCAATTCTAATTGCAAGGCTAGGTATCAGTACAGATTCAGCGCCATAATCATAACACATTTTAGAAGACCATTTTTGCAAGACCAAATCCAAGTCTTGGCCAAGACTTGACAAAACCTAATACAATCCTTGGTAGTCAAAATTAGTCAAGAAACGTCAAAAATAGCCGTGAAATGTGAGAAACAGCACATAAACATTTTCCAAAAAAGCCACAAATAAACGTCAAAAATAGCATGACAAAGGTCAAAAATAGCCGAAAAAAACGAAAAAAGTCAAAAAGTAGTAGCAAAAATAGCCAAAAATTCAAATATAGCTGGAAAACGTCATATGCAGCCGAAAAAAAACCATAATAACTATATATTGTATTGGTTCCGCCAGCTGTTTCAGCACCACTCTCCCCATCCCCCACAAAAAAATATAAAGTATATTCTTGTTGAAAATGACTGAAAAGCTGTTGAAAAATCTTTTATATCGCCTCATCTGACCCATGGCTCCTCATTGATTGTTTTGAATGGCTGTGGCTCGTTTTCTTTGCACTTCGAATGATGGCTAAAAATGAACCCCGAAATCATGGCACATTATAAATTTTTCCGCAAATTTGAAGGTTTTACTTGATTTATTTTGAAAATTTTGATTTGAATTGGGAATCAACACTTGAGTGCAAGTGCTAACGAAGTTTTGGCCAAAATTTGCCATAATCGTGAGACTTAGGTTAAGACCTGCCCGGTTCTGAAAAATAAGAAAGACTTGAAGTTCGATGAGGGCTATTTAGAGTTTACGTGTGTACGGAACATCTAAACTTGTTGTGAAGATGCCCCATTGTATCGAAAGGTATAAAAGCTTGTCCAAATTTCTTTTTTTAAAACAAAATTCTTCCCTCCAAAAAGTATATTTTGCTGCATTGTTTCTACGCTCAGGGGAAGCGCAGATTCTGTTGGAATAAATTGAAGATGCTAATTTCAGAATGTTCAAAATAAATGATTTCAAGATTCCTTTAAGAATAGCAGACTGTTCTATTATAATTGAGGAAAAAATCTCCTGAATTTACTTTCAAGTAACTGTTTTCAAAAAGTTTTGCCAAAAACTGTTTTCAAAATTTTTTCTTTTCAAATGCCATGACTACTCTGTTTATTTTATTATGGTCTTAAAGAGTTAAAATTATTGAGTTCCATTATTCCATGTCATTTGAGAAGTGAATTCGGTGAGAATGAAAACAACAAAATTTTTTTACAGCATATAATGTCAATCAGACCCAATTCCTTGTTTGTAATTTTTCAAGTTCATTTTTTTTAATGTTTTGCTTTTGTCTTTTAGAAATCGAAGTGGTCAGCATGTACAATTTGTCAAAAATTGTTGAGTAATCGGGTTTCTCAAGACACAAGCTGCTGGAAAGAAGTTTAGTTTCTAAAACTTAAAACTTCGATAACTTGATTGCTATTTGTCTTTCAAATATTATTATTTGAAATTGGTTCAGTGATTGGACATTAGTTTTAAGACAATTGCAAGAAGTGTATTGATAACATTTTTTTCTTATTTTTACATCTCTCTCTCTCTCTCTCTCTCTCTCTCTCTCTCTCTCTCTCTTTCTCTTTCTCTCTCTCTCTCTCTCTCTCTCTCTCTCTCTCTCTCTCTCTCTTTCTTATGTCTTTGATTTCGTTAGAAACTACCTCTTAAGGATAGGACGCCCATCAACTTCTTTGAAGACGTTTGATCATTGTATTTGAAAAAAAATGTTCAAGATCACTTAAGACTTGAATTTTCGCTCCGTACGCAGTGAATCTGGCGTCCCTTGCCTTAGCTTTAGTTACTAGAACTATAAGTAGTCACGTGGCAACCATATGGGAGAAATTCTGTCATTGACAACACATTTATTTTTTGTGCTACTTTACAGAAATCTTAGTCACGGACCATTTGGCTGATATCGATTGTGTTGCTGATACAGTGGCAGCTACAAAAGGAAACATTTCTATAAACGAAAAAAATGGCAGAAGATTGCATTTATGACAGGATAACCATAACTCGCTTTTTAGTCCAGACTTTTCTACATGTAACAAGATTACGGCAGCCCTCCTTTTAAGTCAAAGGCTTTTTGCCTTTTTTATGTTTATTTTTATACAGTAAATTTGATTGTTGTAACATTATTTGAGCGCCACAGCTCAAAATTTTATCATTTTTGTCTGTTCGTTTGATGCTAGATTTAGCCTTCAGGAAAAATTGCATTTTTTTCCAAGGATACTTTTATGTTCTCAAATACTAAATGACACATGATCAATAATTATTTATTATATATTATAAACATAATGATCCAACGGAAACTGTTCGTATATGCTCTCATATATAAAGATTTAAGTGCTCCCATTTGTCTTTTATGAGGTAAGTTTCTCATATTGGTCGAAAATGGATTAATTTAAAGCTTCATTGAATTCAAGCAGAAGAAAATGATAAGAAAAAAGAAGATTGCTAAACTACCTCAGAAATGTAAAAAAGTTGACGGACTTGACTTTAAAACTTTTAGTAGCATCGACTTTATTAGGGCACGCCTAACTGACCGCAGGAAATATACTCTGCTCTTTATTACAACATTAAAAAAGGGACAAAAATGGTAAATTCCCACTTTTTTATCAAAGCCAGAAGAGATATTGTGAATTTTTTATTTCAATATGACCATTGCTCCTAGTCTAAAAGGCGGACAGAGAGAAAAGAATAGCTGTGAGTTGTTAACGTATACTATCATTATTACAACCAAATAAGTATAGAGAGAAAGATATAGGATACAAAAAGCTCTTTTTCCTTATTATTATTTCACAAGAAGTTCATTCACGCATTTCTAGTTTCCACTCTTTCTAGTGGTGTAGTTTTGCACTCTCTCTTTTACACTTAACTCAATATATCTTCACGAGTTCTCAGCCGGATTTTTCTATTATCCCTCCCCTCTGAAGTTGTGCTTGTCTTATTACATACACCAATTATGTTACTTTTCGACCATTATTTTCAAGCAGAACCATCATTTTGTAATTCATAGACTCTAAATAATTTACCAAAATTCATAAAAAGTTCTGCTGTCATTTTGATGAGTTAAATTTTGATATTTGTTTTGTTCATGGAGTACTCTTCAAAAAGTCACACCTGTGCTTTTTGTAGTTGAACAAAAGGCTTTTTGCTAATTATTGAAAGCTTTTTACTGATTGTATCATTAAGAGTACTGTATGAACTTTTGCTTCAATTCACCAACAAATCGTACCTTCATTTAATTTGGACTCATCACTGGCGTTTTGGATACGTAAATCACGCTTCAATTTCAGCCCCCCCTGGTTACTAAAATAATTTAATTATGAATTGTTAATTGGCACTGGGGGTTAACTTAAGCGTGAGCAATTACAAATCACGAGAGGGTCTCAATATACTTCTCAAAGTACCACCTATCTCAAATTCTTATCAAGAGTGCAAGTACGTTGGTATACTTTTACCTTTTCTGCGTTTCATTGTTTTGTTCAGGTGCTCGGTCACGTGTTCTGATCTACATTTCAGGTGAGTCAAATCTGTTTTTTTCTGTTTTTTCCTTTTTTTCTGTTTTTTTTTGTAATAAATTAAGTTTATTTTCGTGATGTCAACTCTCATGCTGTCAACTCGCAGTATCATTTATGTGAAACCTGTTCAAACAATTTTACTTCTTTTTTGTCAGTCAGCTATATCCCTCCTTAGTCAGGTTGCCAAAAATTTGAGACTAGGAAAAAGTGATCCTATCCCCAAAAAATCAGTTTCGTTTTTTTGAAGTTACAAAATTGCCGAGCAGAAAAAAAACTCAATAAAAAAAATGGTCAAAAAAAAATTAGGATTAAGAAAACTTTTCGCAAATTACTTTAAAAAACGTGAAAATTGCGTCAAAAATGTACAAACAAAAAGATTTTATCGCCAGTCAACGGTTTTTCATAGCACATTTACAAAAAATCTTCGCACTTAAAAAAACGCTATTTCGAGCGTCTACCGGTAATGATCAAAAATCTATTGCCAAGGAAAGGTGTCGATTTCCGTTCAATCCGGAATGGGCTTAACTTTTGTGAAAAAAACATTCAGAGCCTCAAAAGGAAAAATAGGGTCAGATAAATATGAAAAGTACTTACGTTCAGCTGTAAAAGCATTCCACAAAATATTAATGCTTTTGCCGCTCAATTGTAGGATTTAATGTTTTGAGATCGCTAAATGAGGGATTATAGTGCAATTCTGAAATTTCGCGGATGGTGCTTCCGTAAATACTATTAACTCTATGAAATTAAGCTAGTAACAAAATTCAAAAAAGAACTCTAGGATACGCAAATTGTATCTTTAAGACGACAAAAATTGAATTGGTTACTTTTCGTTGGAGTTGCATTGGATTCGTTGAAAAAAACATTTCACCGTTATATTCAGCCTGTATATTCTACACATATTAATTTGGCAAAGATTGCAGGTGCTTTGCGGTGAAAATTGCTCATCTTTCATTTTTTAGCACAAAAGTTTTGAGAAAACCTGAGTCTTTTATATTTATGAAATCTTAATTTCACTTCAACTTCAAGCATAAAAATGAAAAGTTTTTATTTTGAGAGGATGAAATAATGGCATCAATTTTTTCAAAAAAAATAGTGAAAATTTTTCATGAGTTCAATTTGTATTCAATCCGCATTTTTCAGGCAATATAACTTCATAGTAGAAGTAGATGTAAAAGTTTTTTAGTGGTCATAAAAATGTTTATTGTTTTTCTTGCTTAGCAAATTTCTTGCCTTCAAAGCTAAAATTAAGTGAAGGAGAAAAGGTATAAAATATGCTCAATTCATGTATCGTTTTTTTGTTGATAATTGACTCCTAAAATTTTCCACACTTTCGTCTTCGATAGCTCTCCGTTGGGCTTCAGAAATTTACGGACAACGAATCTGAAGGCTGGAAAAGATTTTTTCAATTCTTTATGTAATTTCTTTTCAAAAATTGTGATAAATGATTTCTTAGTGGTCTTTGTAAAGTTTTTTTCAGCCATTGATGTTACCATGTTAAAGTAATTAACTTTGTTTTTAAAAATATAGTTGAGGAAATGAATGAGGCCATATATGATCTTGTTATTTAAAAATCTCAGACCATATTGGCAAAATCTCTCTCATTTTTATGATTGAAAATCACCGAAAAAGGTAATTGAATGCGTGGGCCTTAGTATTAATGCCAAAGCGTTTAGAATTAGGGTCTCGGTATAATGGCTTTTCGTTTTCCCAAAAGCCCGATAAAAAATAAGATTAGCGCGCCCCACTAATGGGAACCAGAATGATTTCACACAAAATGAAATGAAGCATGAAAACGTTAGTGGTAAATAGCTTGCAGTGAACTTTTAATTGGGTAGTTATTTTGAATGGTAGTTAACAGTAGCTTTAACAGAGATATTTATTTAAAAGATTCCACCCATTTGAAATGTTTTTGAGACAAAAGACTCTGTTTCCTTCTGACACCACCTAACCTGAAAAGAGGAACCTGAACTGTGAGTGAAAGGTAATAAATTGCTCGATGTTCTCCAATCTAGTTAAGGTATTGCTAAACGCTTCAACTATAAGTCTAAACATTTTTATCAAGTTTATTGATTATCGAATCTCTTCTCTGCTGTCCTCGACAGAATATATCATAGTACTTCATTAGAGAACAGAGAGTGTTTTTCCAAGATATTGCGAATGCCCCAGTCTCATCTAGATGGGCACCCCGTGACAATATGTGAGACGAATGGCAGCGTTGCATAAAAATGTTTGAAGGCTTGATTTTTCAAGAATTTTGCAATAGGTTTTTTTATTGAATGAATTTTTTCATTTTGTTATTTTTTTGCCCACTAACAGTGATTTAATTCGGAACTTTCAAAAAAAATACAGTTGCATGAGTTTTAAAAGCACATTTGCACACCAAATTATTAGGGAATTATGCGACTTTAGAAATCCACTGTTTCTGTCAATAGACACTTAGTCGTACTTTGTAATTTCACAAACTGGTACAACTTTCCGCTTGTCAATATAATATCGCTAGCTTCCCCTTTTTCATCAAATCTTGTTTGAGAAAAACTAAGATTCTGTGATATTTTTCAAAACTTCAATAAGTTTGATTCAATTGCATCTCCAATATAATTTTGTGTTTTTGTTCGTTTCATATATTGATCATGCCCATTTTTTCACAAAAGTTAAAAAAAATGCATATTTACAAAAAACGTATTGCAATTTATCCTTTATTTTGCACAAGAAGTTCTTTCGACATAGACGCTCAAGTAGTATTGAGTTATGCCACATCACAACCATTTGGATCACAACCATTGATTTCTCAACATCTAAAAAGAAATTTGTTTGCCTTATTTTCTGACACTATGAGTTGCTACTCCTCATTTACTCAATAAGCTGATACCGTTTTTTTGTAAATTTTGTTGGGACTTCTTTAATACTCCGGCCGAAACTAGATGGGCACACTGTGATAATATATAAGACGAATGACAGTATTGCAGAAAAATGTTTGAAGGCTTGATTTTTCAAGAATTTTGCAATAGGATTTTTTAAGTGAGTTTTGTCTTTTTGTTATTTTTTGCTAACTAACAGTGATTTGTTTCAAAAGTTTCAAAAAAACAATTTCAGAAGCATATTTGCACACCGAACTTATAGTGAATTTTGTGGCTTTAGAAGTCCACTGTTTTTGGCAATAGACATTTAGTCGTACTTTGTAATTCCGCAAATTGGTACAAGTTTCCACTTTTCCAATTTAATATGCCACCTTCCCTTTTTTCGTCAAATCTTAGTTCAGAAAAGCTACGATCCTGTGATATTGTTCAAAACTTCAATAATTTTGATTCAATTGCATCTGCAATTTCTTCAAAAAAAACACTTTGAAAATTACTCGTATACATTTCAATTTATTTTAAAACCAAAAAAGCACAATGTTGGCAGCAAAACAATGTTGGGAAAAGTTTCCAATCTTAAGTGTTTGAAATATAATTTTGTGTTATTGTTCGTTCCATATATTGATCAAGCCCATTTTTTCACAAAACTTAGAAAAAACATATTTACAATAACAAGTCTTGCAATTTATCCTTTATTTTGCACAAAAGTTCTTCCAACAGAAAACGCTCAAGTAGGATTGAGTTGGACACATCACAACTATTGGGATCGCAACATCTAGAAGGAAAACTTTTTGCCTTTTTTTCTGAAACAAAGAGTTGCTATTCCTTATTTACTCAATGAATTAATACATCTTTTTTCTAATTGTTGCTGGGACTTTTTTAAGTCATGCACGCTCTAATGCTCAATCCAAGTATTTAACGCAGATGTGATCGGATTTTCCATGCTATATCCACACGAAGCCCAATTGAAACTAAAGAAGTGTTTTAATGTGGAACGTGTTTTCTTTTCAGTGCGGATATGAAATCTTTTCCGAGAACTGGGTCCTTTTTAAGGGAGTTTTATGGATGTAATCTAGCAAGTACAATTTACTTTACAATTGAATAAAAAAAATTTAACTTTTGGTTTCAACTGAAGAATGGCTTCAAGTTGTGCAATTTTAATTGATTCGCCATTAACGGCGTCTAGAAACTATAAAAAATTATTACTGACTTCAGGACTCCAATTTCACTCAAATTTGAAACCGTACTGATAGTTTTGGTTTCACTGCCCAAAGTTTGCTTGAATTAAAAAGCATTTACGGCATTTATGGAAACTTAAATTGAGCTATCCAGCTGAAATTATCCGAAGCCAAATTTTTCGGCTATCGAACTTCCTGTTCATTATTTATTGAGATAACGGGGGCTGAAGTTTGCCTAGGTAATGTGTGCTACTCTCCAGACATTCGAGAATTTTCATCGTGTAAGATATTACAAATTTCTTACAAAGTACTTATAATATTATGCGTCGCCTGACTAAAACTTTGTAAGACAATTTATCGGGTCATACACTATCAGATGCTTTTTATCAGGCTTGATGAAATCTCACACGATAAAAGTTCACTTTTGTCATATCTTACAAGATAAAAGTTTTGCCTTATTTTTTGGCCATAGTAAGTTTATTAGCCATAGTACCTAGTTAACACTCAGTATAAAACTTCCGTCAAAATAGAATCAAGAAATATTCTTTTGTTTCGCGATAAGATTTTACGCGATAAAATTTCTGCCTGATAAAAATGTTTATCGTGTAAAATCTTATAAGAATTTTATAAGATCTTGTAAGGTAAGCATTGGGAAAGCTATGATCCATCTTTTTGATGATATTTTTATCAGATCTTATACGATAAAAATTCTTTAAGTATTACTTTTTCTTAATCTTGAAGACAATTCAAAGTTGTTTTCAAGCAGTAGACAAAAAACTACAACATGCAACACTTAAGTATCAGAGCAACAAAGAAAAAATAATCTTATTTTGTCTTTGGAGACTAATGAGATATTGTGAAAAAGTTATTCGAGTGTTAGGGGCTCTTTTTCGAGGCGGTGATGATCAAACTATGCTGAAAACTTTTCTTCAAAGATCAAAACTATATTGGACTGCTAAATTTAGCCATAGTACCTAGTTAATACTCAGAATAAAACTGCCGCCAAAATAGAATCAACAGACTTTTTTTTTCAGAATTGGTTAGTTGACCGATCTCTTTTTTTACTTTCATAGGAACTTGACTACGTTATACGGTTAAATTGAAATCATTAAAACATGTCTTATCAGATCTTACAAGATAAAAATTCTGCCTTACGTGAACTTTTATTGTGCAAGATCTGATAAGATACTTATCAGATCTCATAAGACACGATCTTACACGATAAAAATTCCAGAATCACTGGGGCTGTTTGTTTTCTTTCTGTGTTTTGTCTAATATAAATATTCTGACTGTCCTTTCAATACTAATTGTTCCGCTACATCATTAGTACGCGCAATTGTAAAGCACGTTTTAAATTTGTACTCTTCAAGGGTGGAATGAGACTCGCGCTCTGGTTCCTTGTTATCCACATAGACTATCCGGGTTATTTATACTTCTGAGATCGGCAGAGTGTTTGCTTTTCCCTCCATCAATTTTCTCACCCGATGATTAGGTGGACACTCGCCACTAGATCCTTATAGACTGGATCTTTAATGACCTCTAGATCTTTTGACCTTCTATCCTTCGCGCTAAACTTTGAAACGTCGCTGTAATTCGCGCTTCGTCTTTGCCTGGCTTAAGATTTTTTGATGTCTTAGCAGTTGAAACAATTACTCGACCAGAGTTAACGCTTCAGATTGTTCGTACAATTTTTCCGGCTTTTTTTTTCAGGTCGGTTTTTTTTTGGTGGCTGCCCATTCAGTTTTCTCAATTTACATGATTGTCGCGTATTTGATCAGGTCCTCATTCTTTGAAGCAGTCTCCTCATCACTTCTTTTAGCAACCTTATTCTAGCATTTTTCTGGTACAAATTGCTGCCCATTAACCAACTTTGAATCAAAGAAGCAATTTTTGACATTTTTTCCATTGTTGGGATTTAGAGGAAACAGTTTTTAGAGGTCAGTTTTTAGAGGCCAGCTGAAATTTGTGCGATACAGCCTGTCAGTCATGCGCAGTTTGCAAATTCTTAGCTGATATATTATTTGCCTTACTGAGCGTATGTATTCTGTATTTGCCTGTTTTCTTGCCTTTTGACATTTTGTAGAGGACAATAGACGTCGGATGGTCTGGATCATGTTTTTAACTATGCCTTTCCTGATGGTAAATTACTGTTGCTTCAATTCAACTGATGGCTTGAGTCGCGCAATATTTTTTTGGTTTAACTACTCATCTGAGCGTTTAGTGAATTTCATATTGTTTGCAAAACATTGATTAATGATTTACGGTTCAATTAAATTAACGACATAGTCACTAGTGGTGCCCGTATAGATTTTTGCTCAGGGATTTTTACTGAAAATCAGCAAAAATCTATTCATTTAAAACCAGCCCCTGTTAGCTGCGAGGTCAGTTTACGCTCAGAGCTTGGGGTAAGACATGTGGAAGGATTCAACCACAGCGACTTTCAGATGTCAGTCACGCGGTTATCCGATCGTCCACGAACAGGCATCCGTGTCTCAGTTATAAGCCCTTCCAGTAGAGTGTTTGTATGTATACAGTTGCATACCACGCTCCTCGTGGTTGTCAATGACTCTTTTGGTATAATCTTCTTCAATGAAGCATACCTTGAGGTTAAGGTTGTGATGAAATTTTTCTCTAATATTTCATGTTTGCTGCATAGGACGAGATACGTATCTGAATACTCCCAAAAACTGTTTGGATTCAAGACAATGTGTTCACTTGTGGGCTCAAATTTCACGTTTCTCGTGTGTGGGATGCGTGCATTCCCGAGTATGGATGATAAGTATGTTACGCTTAAATGGGAGTGAATATGGGGTTTTGGAAATCATAGAAACTTAGTGAGTTTATTATATTCAAATGAATTATTAATGTCAAATAAGTGAGTTAATGAAGTGAAATTTTGAGTAAATTTATTCGACAGACTGGAAGGCTCCTTAACGTCAGGCGAGATTCTGTTTAAAACTGATTCCGAATTTTAGGTTGAAATTTCAATTAGTTCTGCGCCATTAAAAACCGCCCTTTCTCATTTCCTCATGGTGAAAGATGACGCGACTGATGCTTTGACATTTTCTGCGTCTGTTCTTTTTAGAAATTGTGGTATTGTGTCAATATGTGTCTCCTGACTGAGTTTCTTCTAGTTTCTACTTATGCTACTTCAAATTTTTCGTCGTAGTAGGATAAGAACCCTTTTGCGGGTTCAACCGAATTTATAGGAAACATAGTCAACAGATCACAAGTTTGATTCTGACAGATGTTGTGTGCCCGTACCTATCACAAAAGGTAAATCACTGGGATCGACACCCCACGGGCGAAAGCCCGAAGCTTGTGCTACTTATATATACATTGGTGCATTCACATCTTTCAGGTGGAAACGGTGGAGGTCGGCAGAGGTGGTTGGCGATCGGTGGTGGAGGTCGGTGGCTGATGTTGTCGGAGGTGGGTGGCGATCGGTAGCGGAATAGGTCGGTGGCTGAGCTCGGTGGAGGGGAGGGGGGTCGGTGGAAGACGATGTGCGAGTTAGTTGTGTAGTTAGTAGAAGTAGCTAGAAGATCGTGAGGGTCGCCATTTTAAAATACTCATGCATGAGATCAAGTAATTCGAAATTTTCAAAAATTGCTATGTACAGTCTGTCAGTTCTTTGTATGTACAGTCGATCTGAAACATTCTGTGCAGCGTTTACCTATAATGTAAATGAGGCTGCGAAGAATAAGGACAGACTGGGATCTTTCCTAATCGACTCTGGGCAGACTGGCAAAAGTATTTCTACTGCTATTTGTCTGGTACAGTAATAGTTGCAATTGATTGTCAATGATACAGCGCTGAAACCCACTGCGACTAAGGTACAGGTGTTTAAATCAATAGGAATGCGATAATCAATCCAAAGCGTTAATCTGTTTGATAAGTTTTTTAAGTTCTAGTTGGCCTTAGGACTGACAACCCGGGTCGAAATCAAATAGTTATCTTGCAAGATTCTGGCAGATTTTGCCAGAATCTTGCGAGAATATGCATATTCTTGCAAGATTTCTGCCAGAATCTTGCAAGATAACCATTTTTCTGGCAGATCTTGCAAGATAACCATTTTTCTGCCAGATCATGCAAAACAGGCAGTTTTTGCAAGATTCTGGCAAAATCTTGCAAGATAACCATCTGGTTTCGACTGGGGAATAGCCCCTGATGGTCTGTGAGAAAATGTTTTTTTAAAATGGGTCATTATCCAGGGTCGTACCGCCGTTATCCTTTCAGTGTGATTTCACCATTCTTAGTCTACCAAACAAGATGCCCAGACTATCAAGCACAGGTAGAGACAGTTGTAGGAAAAAAGTATGAAATTCGATGTCTTTATTTTGTGGGCATTGATTTTTATGGGCATTCAATTGAACATGGGGATGGCAACGTTTGAAGAATAAGAGTAAAGTTGCTATGAACTTGGATATTATAACCCCACTATCATAAACATAACTAGGTTAATAATGTAACGCGGGTGTTTCGTTGCTGATGTAATGCTTATCTGTTAAAAAGCGCTTGTACTAGACCTATCAGAGTTTGAAAAAGATAAAAGTTTAGCGAAACTCAAATATTCGTCAGATCCTTCGTGATTTTAAATATTTTGAAAAGATAGTCGCCTCGTATGTTTTTGTTTTCCTATTTAACTTGCTAGATTTTTTCAGGATCTGATATCATTTTGGTTTTTATCGATCTTAATCTATTCTTTTAAAATTCTTTTTAGTACCATTAGCTGTAAGGATTATGTAAGAATTTACCATTTTTTCAGTAATTTTTTTCTGAAGTCAGAGGATGCATCATATTCGATTACTTTTGCAGCTGTTGCTCTGCAACTGTATGGCTCAATGCTGTTATAATAAGTGTTTTAATCAATTGTCGGTGTGTCTTCAAGTGTCCTTGTTTGTATGAAATCATTTAGATGTTTAGCACTAAATATCTCTATACGAAGGTTCATTAACATCTCCGGGTCGAGATTTGAGCACCCTTTAAACCATTTTTTTTCAAGAAACGCGCTCAATGCACTGAAATAGTATGCGGTGAAGGCGTTGAAAAGCACTGAAATTTTGTGAATGCTCTGTAACTCGAGACTTTCAAATTAAATTTTTTGCATAATTTGTACCACTTTTTTTCTGTGAATTGCTTACTGAGTTTCAGCAGATCTGTGTCAAATCTTCGGAACTTTTGAGCGCATTTTGTAATTTAATTATTTTTCACAAATTATTGTTTTTGAAAAAAAATTCAAACTCAGTTGGTCCTACTCTTTCTGATACTTTCAGCCCATTTGGGCCCAAATCTTACATATTTTCAGAATTAATTTTGTGTAACTTTCAGTATTTTTATGCGCGTGTCTTGTAGAGTTTTAACGCAGTTTCAGCGCATCCGTCTCAAGACTTTCAGTGTTTTACAGCGCATGTCTTACATGGTTTTTGGATAATTTCTTGAACCAGGCTCACTAAATCACCGATTTTTTTATTTGATTACTTTTTTGTTCTTGAGAAACAAAACAACTTGAAAATCCAAAGCCATAACCAGAGGGTAAATTGAACATACCCACTCAATAAAATCCATTAAGACCTTACCTCCTAAGTGGAGGGCTTTTCCAAATGTTCATCGTGAAAATTGACAGAAGATAATCGGCCCAAGCTTTAGTCATTTTGAGTGGGAAGTACATAAATCGACAAAGCAGAAATAATGTCTGCCCTCTAGATTTTAATATACACCGACCATCTAACTCAAGTGTAAATTGTACTAAATGTCAATATTTTCAGCCCACTACATATATCTTTGTACGCGTTTATTCATACTGCTCTGTCGCGTACATTTTTGTTCAACAAAACTATGTGGTAATCTTGATTATTTTTGTATGCTAAAGCAGTGAACTGTAATAAAAAGTTTGGGTTATAAAACCTCTTTTACTTTCTTCAATTTGAAACCTTTACGACAGGTAAGTGACTTTTAATGAGTTTTAAAAGCCTTAGTTCTCTTTGTTGAAGTTCCGAAAGTAGTCGTTGATATTTTTCTTAATTCGTCAGGCGTGAAATTCAGAACCTAACCTGTCATTTATTTCCATTCACTAAATAACGGTTATGAATGTCGCAAATTTAATCTACATTCGCAACAGGTATTACCTTTATATGAGCTACTTCAGTTTTATTATAACACGTTTGGAGTTCCAAAAAAGTGATCTTTATGTCGCAAAATGATTATGATTTATAGCACCTCAATATACTGCGTTTATGTAAGACTTTCGAAAAATCAGTACATTTTAATTGTTCTTGTTGTGACGAATGCTTCTGTTACTAGACGCTCGAGTATTAATTGTACTTCTACCAACCGATTGAGGCAATTGCGGTATGGTTAAAAAACTTAAATGTTACGATTGAGTTCTGACTGTGGTGAATTGTTACGGTGGTTGTGTCAATCTGATTGACTTTTGTTTGTTGAGATTTTGACGATTGAGCCTTTGAATTTTTAGGGTTGCACAGTTTCCACAGTTTGCACATATTTCCACAGTTATTGTATTTTTTTTTCATTTGCGGGGCATTTTTGACGATGGTTATGGATCCAACTTTGTCAACAATTAGCAGAAATGCTAGTGTAGAGTTTGGGGAACAGTTGGTTATCGAGTGAAGTGTTTTCGCTGCTTCAGCGGGTGAAGATCTTTTGTTGATTTGAGCCCCCATCTCTATGTAATTTGCAATTTCAAGAGCTTTCTTTAGCGACACTGTATCTTTAAGAAGATCTTTTTGAGTCTCATGATCTAACATGTTGAAATTGAGAGAGTCTAGAATTGATGTGGTATCTTCACCTCCCATTCTACCTTTTTCTCTTTTGTTATATAAGTTGTCCATAGATAATTTCCACTGATTCGCCTTTTTGTTGTTTAAAAGACAAGAAAACGAGGTGGTCGTAGGTTTTGTTTCTAGTTTTTGTGAATGAAACCTCCATCAAACGCGAAAATTTTTTCAGCGACTCGTTCTCAATGATGAAATAGAGATGTTTACTTTCAAAAATTCGACGGCCTTCTGTTCTAATGCATAGATAGAGGAGAGATGAGGCTTCCTGTTCACAATATTCCCAGGGTTTAATGCCACACAAAATACCGATTTCGTCAATTTTCTTAAATCTACTTTGCCACGACACCTTCGGTTGTTGATTGCGAATTTTTCTATCGCGTTCAGTTACCTGGGTATGATTCCCCACAGGTTCCTCATATACAGGTTCAGATGGGTACGTGACCATTGGAGTTGGTCCGTTGAATAATATCTCCGAACGTATGCCTTCTTTAGCCAACAAAGCCAATTTCAATTGTTGGGTCCTTTTTTTCCCACGAAAGGGGTGATTTGATGGTGGGCTCCTCCCAGAAAGCGTCAGTATGAAGAGGGATCTTGCGAGAATCAACTGCTGACTGCGCCATGCTGTGCTTAATGATTCTGTTACTAGACGATCGAGTAGCTATGTCACTTCTACCAACTGATTGAGGCAATTGCGGTGCAATTGCCAAACCTAAATGTGACGATTGAATTCTGATTTCAGTTTTGGCTATTCGCGACGCGATGAATTATTCTGTCCACATGTTAACTTTTGAGAAACGATTGACTAAATTAAAATGCAATTGAGTTATTGAGGCGCAAATGAGAAGAATGAAACTAAAAATGAAACAAAATTAGATCAAGAGGAAATTAACAAAAATATGGGTTCATTCACAAATGGAAGAGGAAATCAGAATTTGTTTATAAGTATGAACAGACAATTACCTGTCTATTAACTGAACAACGTGAAATGATAAGCAAATGACAAATGACAAATTGAACTAAATTACCTGCCCTTGAAAATTAGGAAAAGTTTAACTACGAATTAAATACGGTAATGGATGTTCTAATGACAAATATCTATTACGTATGTCAGCTCTCAAACAAAGTTTGTAGCAATTAGAATTGGTATGGTATTTTATAAAGCGTTTTTTGCTTCACTAGTCTTTTTTCTGATGTTTTTGAATTTTCGTACTCAAAAACGGATAAACAGTTAACGCCTTGAAGGCGTTAGGTTCTGTTGGAGTCGTTTAGTAGTCTCCAAGCCTGCAATTCACCCAAACTGTTTACGATACTTAAATTTATAATGTGATAGGAAATACTTGGTGTAGGACGCCCCTCACTTCACCTTCACCCATTTCAGCCACTCCCCCCACCAAATCCTCACCCTTCTGCTCCTCATTCCGCCCATAAACCAGCACGCTGGACCCGCTTGATCATACTACGCCCCTGAGTTAAAATAAAGATAGCCTGGCTGAACAGAAGCTACTTACAAAGTCATCTACTAGCCATCTTGCTATTCGATCAACGCAGGTCGGTTACATTATTTTAAGATGTATTCGTGATCACAAAAACGCGTAGTTGTATTTTCGTTGTTAAACAAATACAGATTGATTTTGAGAACTGAGTTGCAGAAATTAGTCTTTTTTTTATCATTAAATCTATCTTTTGTCCTCGATTTTTTAACGAGCTTTTGTTCAGAACCTTTAAGGACGTTATTTATAATAAAAGTGAAAACTCAAACATTACAGGAGTCGAAAGGATCTGCAAAAATTAACAAAATTTCTTATATACTGTTTTTAAATACAGTTTGTGGAAACCGTAAGCAACCATCTTTAACTTTTGGAACAAGACAACACCTCAATTTTTTCGAAATTATTATCTTTTCTCAAAAATTCATCGAATTCGGTACCACTTTCAGTCAGGACTTTTTGTACGTCTGTTTAAGTCTCACCAAATCCACGTTGTCTAGAGTTTAGACAATTTCTGACAAAATTTGCATCGTTGTATTATAACTTTGCCTTTAATTAAAAGTTAACTCAAAAAATATTTATAGGATATAAAATCGACAGTATGTTCAAAACACTTGATGTATTTTCGTAAAACCAAAATCTAGCCGACGAAAAAACTTCTGGTAGCGATTCAACGGAAACCGGTTGTACATAGTTCTTGTTTTTCAATTCTGTCCTGTCAAAACAATTGTTGAAATGTATTTTGTGTTATTTTAGTTTGCATTAAAACCATGTTCTGTTTTGAGCGAGTCAAGTATTAAACAAAAAATTAAACTCTCATCTAGTTCCTAGCATCATTTGCATGGAGATGTACTGAAGTAATGTTTATGTTGAATACTTAGCTTAACTAATCTAAGTATTCAAATTACATCATTCTAAAAATAGAATGATGTAATTAAATAAACCATTCATATTGCACAAAATGTCCGTCCAGCCAAATGGACATTTTGCCATCCAGCAGGACGGGATCTATCCCGTTCTGAAAACTATAGATAGCAAGGTAAAAATCACAACTTTGAGAAATTAAGAATTAATAACTCAGAGAAACTGAGAATTTAATATCTCCAAATCGAGAAAGTAATCTCGAAGCAAAAGTATTTCCAAAGTGAAATCGCTAATTCAATATTCTCAACTATATCGAATATCGAATAGTTAGAGAAATTTCAAGTCAGGACTATATTCAAAAGGGAATAATAAGTCACTGATAACAGTTCGAGTTAGTAAAGTTTTTACTAACTTTCCCGACCTTCTCCTCTTTCTAACTTTCATAACTTCTAGCTTTTAAAACTTTAAGTTGTAACTTTTATAACCTCATTACTTTAGCTGTAAATTTATCTATGTTCAATTTCTATAAAGATTATATAAAACTTATAACTAGATCAATTAGCCAAATTTACTTACTTAGATCAATAAATACTTTTATGAGACTTATCAGGCTTAGAAAGATAGCATATACTAGGAGTACGACCATCGAGTCAGAAGTTTGAACCTTCGCAACCAATACCCTCTAGTATAAACTGGTGCGACCAGTGAGGCTCGTATAAATATTCTATCCTCTAAGTACTGTAAAAAACTAAACCAAGTTAATGGCCTCAGGCGGAGGAACTGGAAGTGGCACCGGTATTGGTGGCACTGGTACTGGAACAGCCGGTACCGCTACATTAGTAAGAACACTTACTGATACACCTCTCTCCAATCCGAATATGTCACTTGTTACATTCTCGGGAAATGACCCACACAAAACGCAAATGAATTTTGGAGTTCTGTAGAACAAAAAATAAACTTCTCTTTGGGCACAACGTTACTTACAGATGCTGCCGCTTTAGCAAATCTCCAAAATAGACGCAAAGCGCTATTTGGATCCTTACTGACAGAAACCGCATTAGAGTGGTTCAATACTATTGACCCCACAAGAACTCTGGATCAAATAAAAGGAGACTTCATAACCCGGTTCACAGATAGTCGTGACCAATTCAAATACCGACTTGAAGTTGAGGGAGCAACCAGACAGGAAGGGGAATTAATTAAAAATTAATTCCACTGAATTAAGCATGCTGTTGATAGAGGATGGCCTGAGAAAATACCCGCAAGATTAACTGATCCTGGCCAAATTGCTACTGAACGAACAATACAGCAGCGACAAAGAGAGCAAAAGTATATTGACTTTGCTATTAGAGGCCTGCAACCCCCATCCTTAAAGCGTAAAGCTCATGAATATAGAATAGAAAATCCGGATAAAACATGGGACGAAATACAAAATCATTTAATAACAAAGGACTTGACATTTACTGTTAGCATTGACGGCACAGTAAAACAAACAAATGATAAAATTAGTAGCCTCGAAGCACAAATTAAAGAGCTTACTAGCCTAATAAGAAAAACGAAGTTAGCGCTATTAACTCGGGCTCCTTTAAAGACCCCAATGTAAAAGGACGACCAAATAACACGCGCTTTTGCAACTATTGCCGTAATCATGGGCATTCTATTTCTAACTGCTCTAAACATAGGGTTGATGAAGGATTTAAAAAGATGAAAAGAGAACTCACTGAGGAAAAGGAGAAAAAGACATCCTTCAGTACTGACTACAAAAAGCAGACTAACAGTAAGCCGTATTTTAATAACCAGAATCGCCCAAATAATACAAACAGTGGATATGACAACCGCAGATACGGAAATAAACACTATAATAATAATAATAACAAATCCTATGAACAAAAATTTCCCCAAAACAACCAATTTAGTCCCCATGAAACTAAAGCTAGGCAATAATATGAACGTGAGAATCAAAATTTTCAACGTTCTTATCCCCCCACGCGCATAATAATCAATTTCAAGCATCAAGCAGTAGATATTATGATCAACAACCCCGCTCGTCCCACTCTGTTCACTGGGTAGAGGATCAAAACCAACAAACAGAATATTACAATCAGAATAATTACACCGATGCTATCACAGACTTCTTTCCTTTAAACTTCTAAAGTCTCCGAAAGTTAACACAAATAGTAATCCAAAATCCAGGATTTACCTAAATATGTATTATTTCACCACCGGGGACATAAATAAAAATAGTGGACTTGAAATTGATTATCTTATTGACCCAGGTTCGACTTGTACGATTATAAACTACCCCACATTTCTAGAAATGCAAAAGTTGAACCCTAGCATGAGGATTTTCTCAGCCATAAATATCACAAAATCCTATAATGGATCACAAATTCGTATGTTAGGCCATACTACAGTAACATCATACTTTGACACTGATGGAAAGTATGAAGCAAACTATAAAGTATGGGTTACACAAGAAGGAACGTCTAACCTGATTGGAGTTGATTTCTGTCATATTTTCTTTAAAGCTCTGTATTTTGATATTCCTGCTGTAGAATTAAAAGAACACACAGGAGTAATCAGTTATGGAACACTGAATAACGAAAAACAGTATCCATAAGTATCGGAAATAGAAGCAATAATCTTGTTGCAGCCACTTTATATACAGGCAAGATCAACTTATTTGTACAAACGCCAGAACACTGATTTATGTTACCCCATAGGCACTTCCTTTCTGCCGCACAAAAATACAGTAAAAACAGAACTAGTGTTTATTAACACAGTCTGTACACAAAAGGAGAAAACACTACCTATACTAATAGAAAACCACAAAAATCACCCTATTACACTTAATAAAGGTATTATTGGGTACGCGGTATGTGATCTAGTATTAAGTCGTGATACGCGCAAATTCAAAATGCGCGATTGTAGTGAGTTCGCATACTCAATACTAAATAAGTATGAAGAACTAGATAATTGTTTTATGCTCAGTACAGTCGTTAACTCAGTACAAGCATAAATTATATTAACCACGAAGAACAGTCAATATTCAATAGTAGTATGGCTATTGTAAACACAATTTCTAAGGACTGCGCTATGAGCAAAGGCTTTGCACTCATGCTGTGTAAAAAGTTCCCCGACTTGAGAGAACATTGTAAGTGGCAAGTAGAAGTGAACGATCGTGACGGAAATACAATAAACCGAAATGTGTTACAATACATTGCTCCTAGTCTCGGACACCAAATATTTAGTCTTATAAATAAGTAAAAATACATTAGTAAACCGACTATTGAAAGTATTACAACTGCACTATTCAAACTTCGCAATATACTTCTAATGCAGAACATTAGATGCATAGCTATGCCAAAAATCGCATGTGGATTAGACAAAATGAACTGGTCTGAGATATCTGCATTGCTATACAATGTATTCAATTCTTCGGGAATTAAAATATATGTTTATGTGAGCAAAGCCGAAATTAATCAAATGCCGTCCTCTACACAATACACAGATGAAAGCATCGAAGAGATATTTGGAATTGTAGGGGATGAAATTGTAAACAAATGCAAAAATGATGCTGAAGTAGCAACTGATTTCTCAAATGATGCAAAAACCTTATGCAAGCCCAATAATACTGAACAATTCCCCAAGTTCAGAACAACTGAACAAAACCACTTCATTATTCATGAAGTTGTACAAGAAGGACTCGATACACGACCAAAAGATGCAAGTAAAAACTATGCACACTATATCGAGTACCTTAAAAAGTTTGATTTCACACAAAGTGATTTAACGGATGATGAATTCAGAGCACTTCTAGAAGTTCTTATAGATGATGAGGACGTATACTCCCATCACAAAAATGATATCGGCTGCACGAAACAGAAATTTCACATACCCCTAAAAAAGGACTGCGAATTTAAAAAGCAACGTCCCAGCAAAGTTCCCCTACATTTGCGTGACAAGTTAGAGGCATTAATGGACGAATTAATACAAGCGGGAATAATACGCGAGCTAAATGAGCACGACGATTTAAATAGCTGGTTTATAAATCCGATTATTATACTGCCTAAGAACGACTATGTAAAATTTGTAATTGACGCTCGCTACCTAAACTCAATTACAGATACAAGTAACTCAAGTTGGCCACTCGAGCCACTACAAGTTCTGATGACACGAGTAAATGGAGCATATTTTACAAGTAGTGATTTGTCGTGCGCTTATCATCAAGTGCCCCTTACAGAAGAAACTCAGAAATTAACTAGTTTTATTGTAGGTGGACGTCAATATACCTATCAAGTCGGATTTTATGGCTTAGAGCCCCTTCCGAACTTCTTTAGTAAACTAATGCGTTATGCATTTGGACCGCTAATAAAGAAAAAGCAAGCAATTACTTATATTGACGATACACTACTACAAGCACAAGACAAACAGGAAATGTTCACAGTAATCCGTGAATATCATGCACTACTGCGTAAAGCAAACTTGAAAGCTGCGCCGGATAAAAAAAAATTTTTCTTACGAACAGTAAAATTCCTCGGGCATGTAATATCGAAAGGGACACTTAGCCCAAACACTTCGCGCATTGCCGATATACAAAACTTGAAAACGCCAGAATCGAAAACCGACGTCCTCAGCGTATTAGGGGCGATGGGATTTTATGCAAATTATGTTATAAACTATCATATTGACGCGAAACCGCTATATGATTTAGTTAAGGATGAAACCAATTTCGAATGGCTGGGTTGCCACCAGCAAGTATTTGATAAACTGAAAGCAAAATTTGCACATGATATTTCCGTCGCTATCCCCAACCCAAAATACCCCTTTCATATACATGCTGATTCTTCCAACTTAGGAACTGGTAGTATATTAATACAACAGTTCCCCGAAGGGAAACGAATTGTTTCTGCAAACTCCCGTGTATTCGATAAAGCAGAACAGAAAATGTCCCCACAGCATAGAGAACTGTGCGGAATAATATCAGCATTGCAAACTTACGAGTTCTACATTATAGGCTCCCCCTATCCTATATATCTATTTTGCGACCACAGATCTATACTATTCCTCTGGTCTCGCCGCGGACAATTATCACATAGATTCTTTAAGTATCAAGTCGTGCTTACAAAATTTCAGAATCTAAAGCTAATATACACTGAAGGCAAAAACCTTGCTTTCCCCCGACTTACTTAGTAGACAAGTTCCGCAAGAAGAAGCGAGAAAGTTCCAAATTGAACACAAAACAGTCCCAAAGGACATCCGCTTCTACACATTGGATTATAAACCTATAAATTATTCAATACTACACTGTGACGAAAAGAAAGCACCCCCAAATACTAGCTATCCGGTAATTGCACATATGCCGGGACAGAAAAAGAAAATACTAAATATAAGTTTTAACGACGCGAGTGACGATATAGAGCAAACATGTAGTGCAATATACAATATTGCCGACTCGTTCAGATATGGACGACAGATAAATCAAATCAGAAAAATGTCTTCGGGAAAATGTATCTACAGAGAGCCTTAGCGATCATACATATGAAGAAATACCCGAAGAGGTACATGCAGTAGATGACGGTCTTGACGACGAAGACTGGTTAGAATTATAAAAAGGAAATGTAGATATATCCCTAATACAAGAACTAGAACAAGCGAAAGAAGAATACAAGCAACGCACGCATAAGTGTGACATTGTAGAACCGACAACTCTACATACAGAAGTAGTTAAAGTATCTTGTAAAGACTTACTACAAAAATTAACAGAGTTTACTAAACTAGCTCAACTAGACACAGATAAAATTCTGCGCCAACAAAAAAATGATCCGGTTTTACAAACCGTTCGCCAATGGCTAAAGGCAGGCAAAGAACCGCCGAGCACAAGTACAATTAAGCATTGTAAAGGACTACGTGCCTACAAAAATATATTTAATCTTCTACTACTCGAGGAACAATATGACTTACTATGTTACAATAAACCAGACGAGAATGGTTTATACGATACTATAATATGTGTTCCACTGTCGCTATTTCTGAAGTGCTTTGAGTTAGCACATAATAATCCGCTAAGTGGGCATCGTGGAGACACATGTACATTTAACAAAATTAGTAGATTCTTTTATTGGCCGGGAATGTACAAATGGGTTACAATGCTAGTACATGATTGCTTGGAATGCCAAAAGAATAAACCACAAAGACATGATCTAAACGAAGCACCCTTAGAACAGTGGGGAGAATTAGAAACAACCCCATTCCATACTATACACATAGACCACAAGGGTCCATTTAGGCCTTGTAGTAACCAGAAGAAATTTTGTCTAGTTATAGTAGATAGTTTCTCTCGCTTTATACAAGTGTACCCATCAAAAACCGCTGATGCACCAGAAACTGTAAAGTTAATAGAAAAATATATTACTTGATTCGGAATTCCCCAACAAATAGTACATGACAACGGTACTGCATTTTTGAGTAATGATTTTGTGCACTGGACGCACGAATTCGGAATTACATTAAAACCACGGACCTCATACTCACGTTGGACAAATGGCAAGGTTGAAGTACAAAATAAAAACTTAGCAAATTATTTGCGCAGTTTTATTAACTACACCGGGTCGAACTGGGCCAGCCTTACTAATAAATTTGCCTTTGCGCATAATACTGCCATAAATTACAGTACAGGATATACTCCGTACGAGATAGTATTCGGTATTAAACCTCAAATTCCCATTTCCCTTAAGCTAGGTTTACTACGGGACAATAGGCGAAATTGTATTTCAGAGTATTGTAAAGACCTTCCCTTACATACTCACTGTGAAAATTCTTGTAAAAACGAGAAAGTAGACAAGCTATTACAAAATCGATTGTCTAGTACTATACTACAACGTGAGAACGAATTCAAAAATATATATAGTAAAACATATACTCGCTGTAGGCAAATTACAAACAAAGCACACGAGTATAGGAATAGATTTAAATTGGGTAAACCAATCAAAATCGGTCGTAAAGTTCTACTAGAGAATCACGCTAAAGGATTATTGAAATCCAAAAAGCTACTAGAGTTACGCTCTGGACCCTACACTGTTACTAAACAAATTACTAACACTAAGTATGAAATTGTTCACGATACAACTGAACAAAAGAAAGTAGTGCATAGAAACCACTTAGTAGAGTACTTTCCTAAAGAACAGGAAATAGACAAGTTAGTACAGGACTATAGTTCTAACTATGATGATTCACAGGCCTACTATGATAGGTTCAACCAGTACTCAATAAACAGATTCAATCACCAAACAATTGATAACCCGGAATATATGCCGTGGCCTATTATTAACAACGCAAATAATCAGGCTGAGCAAATAACATCACCGCAACCAGTTGAGTACTCAACTACTGTTAACACGTGCCGGAGTGCGCCTAACAGCCCATACAAAACAAATAGAAATGATAGCACACTACATATCAGAAATTTGTTTAGCCCCCAAAGTAGTTCACAAAGTACTACGTCCAATTCCCATACATTTAGCCCTATCATTAGTTCAACCCCCCACCCAGTAAAAATAAAAACTAATCCTAACCCAATTTATTCTGATGTCAGACCGCAGAGAACACGGACTGAGCCTAAACGCTATGGAAATACAATTCCATCAGATTTAATTCCAAAAGTTCAAAAGAAATAATTCTTTTATACAAAGTTGTTATTAAAATATACGAAATTACAAAAATAGAATATACAAATTATAAAATATTTAAAGCAAAATTTACAAAAATTATAACAGTCGAGCCCTAGCAACTTTGATTAGTTTAATATATTCTCGGGTAAGAGTACAGTCTCTAAAGAGAAGCCCGCACCCCAGAACAACAGCCAACCCATATAGTCGCTGAGCAGCTCTTGCTGTCTTAGGGGTCCACCACACTCGCCAAAGCTCGAACACAAAATTCATAAATTCTTCATGACACTCAGGGTTCGGTGCTGTTAGCTTACGCTCGAACTAAAATTCAAAAAAATTTTTTTATATATATACCCCACTATAGATCCAAAAATAATTGTAACTCCGAAAATTTACCTCTTCCCCCAACCAGCATTTGAGATACTGCACTGTAGCAGGACATATCTTGGCATATTTTAGTAAATTTCTATCTTTATTATTGATACAATATTCCTGCGCAACCCGCAGCGAATAAAACTCCTCTTCAGAGAGGACAATTTGAGTTGATATATACTGCTCAGAGAGGAAAAATTTCATCTCTCTGGCATCCAACTCCAAATCTAAGTGTTCTAAGGCAGAATAATTCGCCTCTTTAAACAAATTTAAGACAGTTCTGTTCATTATTACTCGAAGTTAGACTAAAATTATACTCAGCAAATTTCTCTTCATATACAGGAATACAAATATACCCCAACCAGTTAAAATTCTTATTCACTTGCGTATTCTGCCAGTTGCGCGGATAGAAATCCGCTCTCAATAATTTATGTAAATATACAAATTGATATAATACAGTTGGAACAGTTAGCCAATTAGGGCTCACTATTTTGCCATCCGCACGGACGGCCAAATTGCCATTGAGAAAACTATAAATTCTCAACTCAACTGAGAATCTCTCGCTTAAAGACTACAACCACGAACTCTCGTTGACAAATCCTACAAAATTCATTTTTAAAAATGAATCCCGAAATCGAATCTCGGTTCCCCGAGGAGGGAGAGGTTATTGAAACCGAAAACCCCAGAAGAAATTTCACTGAGGTAAATCTTTTGCTCTATAGTTTTCTTTTTTTTTCTGTTTCTGTTTTGCAAAAACAAACACATAGAAAATATCACAAAATTATTTGCGACGGCAACTTTCATTTTATTTATCCCCCACGCAAATTGTGAGAAACCAAACACCGAAATTTTAACAAATCTAAACACCGCTCACCATCAATTGTATGCAAAAACTGCAACATCATTAAAAGTCGCTCACTACGATTGTTCACTTATGGACCCTAACAAAATGTACTCACTGAACAAACTCCTTGTAAAATTGAACCGCAAAATGTTGAAATTTCAAAAGTCAAAGGACAAATTTTCAACCGTTTCTTAGAGGAAAATTAGAAGCTACTATGTGTAGAGCAAGCCACCAAAGCATTAGGTGGTTTTGCGGCCTTTTCGACGCTAGTGGAATTGATGCAAAACGTAGCACAATTACCACAGACGTAGATTTAACTCCAGAAAAGTGTAGGCAGGCTAGATTAACTAATAAGTTAAGTTTTAACGGAAAAGAAATTCCGATTAAATTAAATGTAAGAACAACTTATATAAAAAATTCCGGTCCCAATATTGGAGAAAATTCAAACGAATGTGACGATTCTGGCTGGATAATTCACGATACATTTGAAACTTATATGCAGGATACAACTTTAAATGTTAACCTGCGGGGAGGATCAGTAAATAACTGGCAAAATATTCCCCTGCCTTGCACATTATCAGAAGGCGGTTGTCAAAGCACGTCAACCGACCCCCATGCTTATAGCTGGGAGAAACAAGATAATTGCTTGTTCGCTTTAAGAGAACAATTTAAAGGCAAAATGATATAAATAGGAGATAATTACTATATCTCTAAAGAATCAGAGAAAGAACAAAGCTTTCTATTTCAAGTGTATAATAAGCTTCAATCGCTATGCAATAGCAATAATATAGTTTATCCGTCACCATACGACACACTGTATGTTGAATTTTTAGGCGGATTTAATATGAATACAGGAGATGCACTCGAACCTCTACCTAATATAAATAGAATTACTAGACTTCCGAACAATTCACTAAGTTCGCTTAATATCTCCCGAACAGAGATAGATTATGAGGCACATTTGAATACTAAATTCGACTACTATCAGTACACTAACTTCCGAAGGCTACAACTCTCTGAAATAAACACTATACAATAATTTTGTGAACTAGAACGTTCACTAAAAAATACACAACTTGCATATTCGCGTCTCAGCCCTAAGCTGGCTGGCTTTCTGCTAACTAATAACAGATCTATGTTTCTAGAGACAAATGGCAATGTAGCCTGGCTCTATCACTGTCCAAAGTTTTATTCGCCTTTACAAGTAATGGATACTTGTTATGAGAGAATACCTGTGTTATATAAGAATAAAGTTTGCTTTATCGATCCAGTTAGCAGACAAACTTTTACTACTGCTAAACAACAACCATGTAACAACAAACAAAAGAATCTTTTTCAACTAGATATTGAAAATGATAACTCTTGGATCGAATTGACTCCAAGTATAACACAAGTCACTGGGCCAGCATTATTTGCCCCCAGCAATCAGAAACACAAAATGGTTTCGATGAAATTCAAAAACGAACAGGAAGTTTCTTTTCATGTCAAAGAAGACATGATTGCATTTTGGAACGATGTAACTTTACATTCCGAAATGAAAGACGCAGCGCAAGAGTTTTCTCGTGAATTAGTTGAGATTCAACATAATAAAAGCCAGCCTAGTGGTTATAGCAACTACTACACTACAAAAATAATATAATTCGATTCTCTAATCTCGTCACAATTCTAACACAACCGGTATATAAAAGCCTTCGGCCGAATACACTATTATTTGGAACAATGCGGAATTACTTTTGCTGTATTCCTTTTTGTGAAATTTATAATCGACATTGTAGTTTGCATCATTCGAGCACTACAAATACACAAAATTACAGGAGCATCAGTAAGTTTTGGGAAAGTAATACTATCAGCTACTTTCAATATACTTTTTCAGTCTATAGTAACTTCAGTATTTCGTCCTACTGAAGAAAGAGACGACTCAGTACAATTAGTACAAGCCCCAACTTATAAAGAGCCGACTATAAACATATACCCTCCTATACAAAGTGAGCTACAATCAATTTGACAAGAGAGGGAAAATCACTCTAGCAATGATGATTTCCCAACCTCTCCAGTGTAATTAAATATAATTAATTACAACTATAAATAACCCTTTGTATGAAAATTTTTTAGAACATAAAACTGGACGACAATGACTTTCTGCTGCCAGCATTCGAGGAACTACTAGACGGTGCACCTCCATCAGTACTTCCCCTCGACATTGTCACACAATATCTAACGACAACCGAGGAGCCCCAATCATATGAGCAACAAGATACCCAACAACTGTCAGAACAGCCTCAACAACCACAACCAGGAACATCACAACTCCAACCACCAGTGGCAGCCGTCATGCCAAAGACACTTACTGTGCAGGACAAAATCAACCGCCAAATCAAAACCGAACAACTAGTGTGCAACCCAAGCTTCAAGGGGCACCCGAAATATGACATGAGCTTGAACTATAAATTGCAAAACCACGCTAACCTATACAAACTCATCTCTTATAACCCCAAAGCAAAAACTTACAGAGAGAAGAATTTAGGCATCGATAAACAAATCATCTCTGTCCCATTTCATTTCCTAACCGCAAACCTCGACAGCTCAGAAGACAACTACATTCGAAACCTCGAGCAAAGTTTCCTCAAGGAACGTTACAAGAATGTCCAGCTCCAGCAGCGCAACGAAAGCCTGCTGAGAGAACTAAGAGACTATCGACATGGAGACTTTCGAGGTAACGACAATTTCTCGAATCTCTGAGCCGGGGAGAAGGCAAAAAAACTTTTTTTATATTTATAATCTGTAAACCTTAACTTGTCTTTTTTTATCTGTAAACTTTTATATGTGTACCTTTTGTTGATGCTATGATTTTCATTTTACCCCTACTAAGGACCGGGTCGGGATGTACTGAAGTAATGTTTATGTTGAATACTTAGCTTAACTAAGCTAAGTATTCAAATTACATCATTCTAAAAATAGAATTATGTAATTAATTAAACCATTCATATTGCACAAAATGTCCGTCCAGCCAAATGGACATTTTGCCATCCAGCAGGACGGGAACTATCCCGTTCTGAAAACTATATATAGCAAAGTAAAAATCACAACTTTGAGAAATTTTGTCCTCGATTTTTTAACGAGCTTTTGTTCAGAACCTTTAAGGACGTTATTTATAATAAAAGTGAAAACTCAAACATTACAGGAGTCAAAAGGATCTGCAAAAATTAACAAAATTTCTTATATACTGTTTTTAAATACAGTTTGTGGAAACCGTAAGCAACCATCTTTAACTTTTGGAACAAGACAACACCTCAATTTTTTCGAAATTATTATCTTTTCTCAAAAATTCATCGAATTCGGTACCACTTTCAGTCAGGACTTTTTGTACGTCTGTTTAAGTCTCACCAAATCCACGTTGTCTAGAGTTTAGACAATTTCTGACAAAATTTGCATCGTTGTATTATAACTTTGCCTTTAATTAAAAGTTAACTCAAAAAATATTTATAGGATATAAAATCGACAGTATGTTCAAAACACTTGATGTATTTTCGTAAAACCAAAATCTAGCCGACGAAAAAACTTCTGGTAGCGATTCAACGGAAACCGGTTGTACATAGTTCTTGTTTTTCAATTCTGTCCTGTCAAAACAATTGTTGAAATGTATTTTGTGTTATTTTAGTTTGCATTAAAACCATGTTCTGTTTTGAGCGAGTCAAGTATTAAACAAAAAATTAAACTCTCATCTAGTTCCTATCATCATTTGCATGGAGATGTACTGAAGTAATGTTTATGTTGAATACTTAGCTTAACTAATCTAAGTATTCAAATTACATCATTCTAAAAATAGAATGATGTAATTAAATAAACCATTCATATTGCACAAAATGTCCGTCCAGCCAAATGGACATTTTGCCATCCAGCAGGACGGGATCTATCCCGTTCTGAAAACTATATATAGCAAAGTAAAAATCACAACTTTGAGAAATTAAGAATTAATAACTCAGAGAAACTGAGAATTTAATATCTCCAAATCGAGAAAGTAATCTCGAAGCAAAAGTATTTCCAAAGTGAAATCGCTAATTCAATATTCTCAACTATATCGAATAACGAATAGTTAGAGAAATTTCAAGTCAGGACTATATTCAAAAGGGAATAATAAGTCACTGATAACAGTTCGAGTTAGTAAAGTTTTTACTAACTTTCCGGACCTTCTCCTCTTTCTAACTTTCATAACTTCTAGCTTTTATAACTTTAAGTTGTAACTTTTATAAACTCATTACTTTAGCTGTAAATTTATCTATGTTCAATTTCTATAAAGATTATATAAAACTTATAACTAGATCAATTAGCCAAATTTACTTACTTAGATCAATAAATACTTTATGAGACTTATCAGGCTTAGAAAGATAGCATATACTAGGAGTACGACCATCGAGTCAGAAGTTTGAACCTTCGCAACCAATACCCTCTAGTATAGAGAGTTGGCATGTTAATACTAACTTGCGACATTTAGGAGACAGATAGCAGTTTTTAACCGCTCATTGTGCGACCTCAAAGTTAGTTAAGGTATAGGCGTATATCAAATTGTTGAAACGGAAAATGATAAGATTGTTTAGCGAAAAACGGAGCTAAGCTGTTACAAAGCACCCTAGTTGAAAACCAAAGTTAATCTCGCAAAACCTCGAAAGACCCTTGCATGATCTCAGGCATATACAAGCAAGTCAATTAGATGAGCGTCAGCTTTGTGGTTCATTTCAACAACTTGTCAATGAATTAACCTTTGTCTGATATCAAAACAAAAAGTTGTCGTGATTTCTGTGAAGCTTTTTTCGAAACTTTTCTTCCCTTTTATTGTTGTGAAGAATAGTTCTGTGTTTGCCACAAAATAATAAAATAGTCTCCAATTTTGAATGAGGTGACATGTTTCATTGTTACGGTTGAATAAAAAATGTCAATAGTATATGTGGCATGAGCATACAAATGCGGTAATATTCATTTTTGTTTTGCAGTCATTATTTCTAGAAACTTTGTCTTTTCATTCCCATGTTCAGATTGATAAATAATTCACAAATTGAAATTTATTGTTCCCTTTGTCAGTTTTCCTCCAGCTCTTGTCTACCTCAACTTTAATAAATAACGTTTGTCAATTTTCTACAGTTTTTTCGCTCATCTATCAATAATTGATCACTTCATTATGGTACATAATTGGGGCATAAAACAATTGGGCGAAATCTAATTAGTGCCTTCCTGTTTCAGTCTCAAATTGCCTCTTTCTGTAGCATTTCACTTTCCCTTTATCTTCTACGCCATTTACGTAACCTAATAGTAGGAAGAGCACCCACGGAGATAACGGCATATATTAGTTATTTTCGCCTACAAATTTGGGATAATTTTGCATTTTTCTTCTTATGTTTCCTTGTTTTAGGCGTCAAACGAGCAGGAGTAAACCATTAATATTGCAGTAATCGGTTTTTCATGCGCAATTTCCCGGGTCAGTGAGCAACAGTAACCCAAAATCGTTTCATTTAGCAGGACTCGTTACCCGACAAAAATGGAAACCCTTATTACGAAAATCAATCTGATTTTGCCCCGCAATAAATGTTCATGTAACTAAATTATTGAGACCGATCAATTTTCGTCTATAGCAGCTTATCATTTTCAAGTTTTTTGGGCGTTTCTGAAGAAGACCGAAGAAAACTTCCTACTTCCATGTAGTGGGAAAAGTTGTTAGACTGAGGAAACACCTGGTTTTCCCACATAAATTGATGCTGGTTCATCCGGGCTGAACAAATTTGATTCACGCGGATAACTCTTTCCTTTTCTTTTCAACAATTGAGCTCAAATTCTAGTTTTATCGCTCTTTAATTATCATCCCACTTTGATACCCACAAATATTGCTGGCTGCTATGTTTATTTTGCTACGCTTTAAATTCTTTTACCACCCACAATTGAATATTTTATGATGAGCACAGGAGGAAAATTTTTGGCCGTTTATTTACTTTCCATTTCGGATGTCAACAATTGATGGTTGCCAATAGAGGCTAGTTAAAAAAGGAAACAAGAACACAGAGAATTGGTTGATTGAGTTATTTCTGTTGTGTTATCTTTAACCAGAACCGCCCCTAGCTAATTTTATTCTACTTATTTTCCTTTTACCTCATTAGCGGTCACCCCTTGGATGTTTCTAATCAGCAACGTTATGTCTTACAGGCTTATTTTACTTCTCAGCGCGGCCTTCATAGCCCTGCTGATGCTGACTATTGTTCAGCAGATTGTGAGTTTTGTTCAAACACAGCGGAACCCTGTCTCATCCATAAATGTGATCAGAAGCGACAACGGATTCATTGAAAGTTCAGGTATGCTCAAAAATGGACATCGTGGATAGTAGTGATGGATATTTAAAATTTTGAATAAAATTGAACTAATTTCTCCTGCTAAAACACTGTTGTCCATGCATGCTCATAATTCGTATCTTAAATCATGGGCCGTAAAAAATTGCTGACATTTTCCAGTAATTTTCCTCGATAAAAAAGTAAGTTTTGTGGCGCAGTTTTTCTCATTACGAGCGTCTACGGAAAATAAATCTGCTTGCAAAGAAATTCGCTGGCGGTTTTGGGTGCCGCCTTACGTTCAATGCGGAAAAACGCTTAAATTTTGCGAAAGTGGTTTCCATAAAGCGATTAAGAGCCTTAAAATGAAAAATAGGACAACAAAATTGTGAAAAGTAGTTAACTTCGGCTGCAAGGGCATTTCACAAAATTATCTTCCATTTTGAAAGGAAGCGATCATAAGACAATTAAAATAAGTTACTCAAGCGTACTCAAAAATTGTTGAAAGTGTTCGCTGCAAAAAGTGAATTTTATACTAGATTTCGCATTTTAATACACAATTTTATTCCAACAAGGGAAGTGTTTTCCATATTAATTATCGGTGTCATTAAAACTAAAAAGATGGATTACTTTTTGTTCTCCTCTTTATTATATAAAGTCAAGTTATCTGATTCCAAATTTGCTGGTTTCATCATCTTTCTCATCTTAAGCTTTCATGCTTTGCAGATTATGCTTCCCATGTTTGACTAATTATTGGTGAAAACTAGCAACATTTTTGAGGTGTTTTAGGCCTATTCACCTAAATGTGAATGCTGCTTCCTTTGAAAGTTTTGCTTCCAGTCCGTAGATGTGGTCCTAAATTATTTGAAATCTAATTACACAAAATGTCGCAGTGGGCGCTTCCGTCAAACATATTTTGCGGTGAAAAGCAATTTTCATTTTTCAACCTCCAGTTTAAAAGTGACAAAAATTGACTGGAAATTTCATATAGGGCTCCGCCTTTTTGTCTGCGAAATGAGAAAGTATGTTTCACACGCAAAATGTATTAACATAGGAAAAGTGAAAACTGATACTCGCAAAATTTGGTACCTGTAGCCCCTCTTTTGAAATATTTTGAAATATTTGTTTTGAAATATCTGTAGCGAAGTACAAATGTTGGGGTGAGCAATGATCAGACACTAAGTAATGATTATGCCCGAGGAAAATTTTCTACCAATGACAACAAAAAACTTTAACAGGAAAAGGTTTCTGAATTATATATTACTTTCTTGAGCTTTTTGGGCTAAATGGGTTGATATGGATATTAGTCAAAAAATGTTGCCGAAGTAATAATTAAGATTAACAATTATTGAAGCCGAATAAATGGTGTTCCATCCTTATCATTTAACTACATCAACTCAGAGGCAATATTATCAATCGAAAAATCTTATTTCTCTGGTACTTTATTTATTTCCTTGATCTAATCTTCGAACGCACCCAAGTACAGTGCATAGTTATTATTCACAGGTTGGTCATTGAGTGCGTGAAGCGCCATTTTTTGTGCAAAGCACAGCAATTGTTCCAAGCCAGAATAATATTATTCTGGATTGGAACAATTGCTGTGCTTTGCACAAAAAATGGCGCTTCACCAGCCATGAAAACTTCACCGGCTCAATCAAAACAGTCATGTGCTCTGAATTTCATATCAGGAATCTAAAATGTAAGAAACATTTTATTGAGTCTTTAGGGAAGCCCATCATACAATACTTATTTCAATAACTTTTTTGTGGATATCCACAAAAAAGTTATTGAAACAAGTATTGTATGGTGAGCTTCCTTAGAGAAATAATCAAATGTTTCTTACATTTTAGATTCATAATGTGATATTCAGAGCCCATGACTGTTTTGATTTGTAAAATAAATATCCATCACTTGGGAAATCTGAATCGACCGCAAAAAAAAAACAAAAACCAGTAAGCTTAAAAAAATTACTTTGTCTAAATTTAAAATACTCAATTTTAAATATCGGTAGCAAAACTGACTGCGGTAGTTTTTTTGTTCCAATGAATGAATTTTAATTCAAACGTTTTCATTTTCAGTGATTTTTCTCTCTGCCTTCGTGGTGTCTGCAATTAGCAATGACTCAGTGGAACTGAACTACGGGAAATTCCCGATTGTTGACAGATGCCAGTGTCTCAACTCCAGCGCCATCTCTGGATACAACTGGACAGCGTGCCAGAGGATTATGCACATGAACCACACCTCACTCGATGCACGTAAGGCTCCTGCTCAGTAACTTTTAATCACAGATAAGCGTGGGAGGCGGAAAAAATTTGCAGTACAATAGCAAACATTCCATAGAAATAGTTATCTGTATTTCAAATAAATATTTCGCCACATTCTAGAAAGATAAGTGTAGAAAAAGTTGAAGGAAGCGGACACAGACAAACCATGAAAACACACACATACATCACACACTCAAAATCACACAAATACAAACCCCAACACCAACAAAAAATATTTCAAAACTTTTTTCTAATTGGCACCTGATTTTTACTCAAGGTTCATCGCGTTCAATCAGGTTTTCTTCGTTTTTTTTCTATATAACTAGGTGTGAAATGGAGCAATTCTTTCGGAAATTGTAATTTTGTTTTTATAATTTGAAATGAAATTTTCTTAAATTTTTCAAAAAGTTTGTCTTTTTTGATATCTCAAGAGCATGATGAAAACAATTCTTTTTTAAATCTCGCAGATGTGCTTCCAATGAAATTATAAAAAGTGAGTTTTTGCTTGAAAAATTCAAAGCCACATTTTGTAAAACAAAAAATATGTAATTTTTCTAAATTTTTTAACAGATTTTTCTAATTTTCTGACTGTTTTCGACTTTGCCTCTATTTGTAAATAACATTTACCGGATCTAACCATCTGAGAATAACTTTCTCTTTCTCTTTCTCTGTCTCCTACAAAAACACATACCATATACATTTCATTACGTACACATGCACTCACATACATAAACACACAAGCGCACGCAAACATAAAACACAAAAAAAAACACAAAACAAAAAGCCCGACACAAATTTTTTTTAAATTTATTTTTGGCGACTGATATTCACCCTTGCTACGCAAATTTCATTAGCGGCTTATTTGGTTTACCTGGAAAACTAGGTGTGGACTTCTTGAGAAAATTATTTCGGTATTTGTGAAATGGAAACAAACTTGAAATAAATTTTTTTGTAAGTTCTTCAAAAAGTTTTGGCGTTTTTGATGTTTTATGAGCATAATAGTTCAATTCATTTTTTTTCAAAATTTTTCAGTTGTGCAGCCAGCCAGAATTAATTTACACAATTTTTGTTTTCAGCATACTTCAAACCATAATTTTTAACAAAAAATGAGAATAATTTCTAATTTTTACAGTTTTTGCGCTCTGCATCTATTTGTGTCTAACGAGTTTTTTTGACCAGAGATCTTTACTCATGTTAATTCAACATAAATTAAAATTTTGTTTGTTTTACCGGAAAATTAGGTCTAGATTTTTTGAGGCAATTGTTTTGGTAATTTTAAATTTGACCTTAAAATTTGAAAAGAATTGTTTCTGATATTTTTGGAATTTTTTGTCGTTATGATGTGTCAAAAGTATAAAGAATCATTTCGTTTTTTAGAGCTCGTAAATGTTTAAATATTTTTATTGCATAAAAAATCTGGATTTTGAAGATGTTGAAAACCGCATTTTGTAACAAAAATAACGTTAATTTATTAAATTTGTTTAGATTTCTCACAGTTTTTGCCCTCAGCCTTTACGTGCGCCTAACAATAAATAGATCGCTGTCCTTGAAGGCTCTCAATCAGTAGTATAGACAAAAATTGATTTTGTAACTTCTAAACTTCTCTTTTTTCACTGTTCGTAGGTTTTTTTTACAATTTTTGTAAGAACTGAAACAGAAAAGAAGTTTTTTTGTTCGTTTGTTCCACATGAGGATTTTCACAATCAACAAACTTTTTACTTTTTTGTTTTACAGATACGCCATATTCGGAAAAGAATAATGTGAAGTGCAGTTTCATCTTCCACTTTTAGGCTTGAGACAGCACAAAATTACTCCTGAGGATTCAAGCTCCCTTTGACCTAACTACGTTTACAAAAATTTCTCTGTTACCTTTAATTTGAACGCATGTTTACACACCCCGGTGATTTTTTCCTGTTCGATTTTTCATTCGAAATTTTAAAGCGTTGTACCTTTTTTTAATTTTTTATATTTTTTATGTAAATCAAAACTACATCCTGTTGTCTACAAAATGGTGTATTTCTTTTTTCTCAATGATGCGTTAACAAAAAGTGAACACTTGAGTGGAGAATAAAAAAAATAAAAAAAAATCGGACTTCCATATATATTCCCTCATTTTTTAAGAATTGTTTGAACAAAAAAATTGTATTTGCAGTTCAATTAACATTGCCAAACATAAAAATTGTAGGATCTTTTTAGTTTGTGCCCCCCAGATTAGTGGTTGCATAGTATTTGCACCCCCAGACTCACGCGCCTTATTTTTAAATAATGAATTACCATGTAATGTTACGTGCTCTGTGACTGGGGGAGCATAACTTTCTGGTGGGGGGCACAAACGGAAAAGGTCCAAATTGTGAATGATTCTAATTCGAGCACCCAAGCTAAGTGGATCCAAAATGTTTACGCCCCATTGTGCAGCACGCGCGTTTTCTACATGAAGCGCCGCTGCAAACAGAAAATGAAACAATTCGTTTACCGGATCTTTTTTGCCCAAGCCCCCCCCCCCCCCCCCCCCCAGTACGTTATGCGCCCCAAGTTACAGAGCACGTGACATTCCATTGTAAATCATTATGTAAAAATATGTCACATGCCTCTGGGGGTTGCAAATAATATGCGCCCAATAAACTGGGGGACACCAACGGAAAATATCCTATTTGCCATTGTGTTCACAAACGGTACAGATGAACGGGACTCTTTTTAGAAAAGATCCAGAAATTGGTCGCAAATGTCATCAAGACATATATTTTTAAAGAACTCTTCTTACAGTATGATGTGTTTCCATTTAGAAGCTCTAATCTTTGAAGCTCCCGTGAACTACGGGGCAACGCAAACAGAGGCTGTGATCTGTGAACACCCAGACCACCACATCATTGTGTTCATGTTCATTGTGGTGGCACAAGACTTCGATACAATCAAACAACAGTGGACTAAGTTAGTATTAGTTATTTCTGAGTAATTGACGTCAACAGCCTCAGGCCACTCTACAGTTATTAAGAACTATATCTATGTGGAAAAAATTTAAAACCCAAATTGTTGTGGTCCAGACAGAAATTGAGCTATGATCAGACTATATAGAAAGAATTGAGATTTTTTCATCGCCACTTTGCAGACTGTTCGGTTTCATGAACAATATTGCCCCTTATATCTTGGTGACTCTGGTCACATCTCCAAAAGCTTCCCATTTTAGCATCATTGCGACAAAGGTTTCTCTGAAAGAGTAAAAGATAAATGCGGAGTTTTGCTAAAAATACAAGTCCTTTTATAGTTAATTTTATTAGCGGAAACGAATCAAAAGCTGTACAAAATGAACGTATAAGACCAGCAGCTCAAATCGCCCGATATCTGGGAGCTCAACTTGTCTCATAAAGGACAGTAAGGTTTATAGTAAGTCTCAAAAAACTGAAAACAGGGCCAACAACTTGCAAATCGAATGGAACAAGAGAATGAAACTAAAAAGTTGCATCAGTATTATTGAAAAGAAACAAGAATCTAAATAAACAAAGAGGCTCGGTAATATGCGTTTGCACAGAAAATTCCAACCCCACTCATCCACATTTTTGGTTTGATTGTCTATCAAATGAGGATGAGATAGAAAATTTTCAATAAGTCAAATATAGTTTGAAAATAATTGAGTATGGAAAGAAAAAATGCAAATAACAACAACAAACACGTTTTAAAACCAAAATTCTGTGTTTTTTCAAAAAAAAACGTAATAACAAAGTCAAAAAGCTTCAAATGAAACCTAAACTAAACAGATCAATTTTTACGTCAATAGAACAAAAAACATGGCACCAGTTTTTTAACGAAACTCTGTAACATGTAGACTAGTAGATTCTGTAACATGGGCCATCGATGAAGTTTGTCATTAACAACACTACAAGACAAATCAAACAGAGACTGTGAAACCTGTCATTTGCCTAAACGACAGATACACACGCGAAACAAAACTTCAATTAAATGTTGCAAGAAAACGGTGTCAAATATTTTTCAATGAAAATAAGAATATAGTCTTTTGCGCCTCCTTTGAACATCAATAATGTGATATGTGACCTCTGGATAACGAGCTTTACCTTGTCAAACCTACCTACATTCGTTAAACCTAGATTGTCAAATTTACTCGCAAACGTCACCATTGTCCGCTCCTCCATGTTTTAAGTTTAGACTCTATAATCTTTTGCGGACGACAGTGCCAGTAACGTAAACAAGTTCAGTTTATCTCAAAAATTGAGATTATTCGTCACTGGTACCCGCGACTGCAGAATAAGCCATTTTGCAGTCGAGAAAGCCATTTTGCTAACAAGCGAGAAAGAGCCACCGATCTGAGTCACTCTTATCCAGCAAAATTACGACACTAACAACCACGCCAAGGTTTCTAGCCTTCGCACAAGGCTTCTAAAAATGGCTAAAGGAGAGAGAGTGGGATGAATTTGGTTCTTCTTAACAAAATGAAGTTACAGGTAATCATAAACTGATTCCGTCAAAAACTTTAAATTTAAAAATTAAATTTGGAGAGCATTTATGAAGATACTCATGCTCCCTCCTAAATTGCGGACATTGCTGACTTAAAAACTCGAAATTTCGAGATCATAAGGATGGTGCGCAACTTTTATTGCAACTGTTGTCTACAATTTAACCATATTTCTCTCACATTGTAAACGATGGCTAAAAACAGTCACTCATGTTGGCAAAATCGGAGTAGCTGGAAAGTAGGACTGGCATCGTAATTAGAATGGATAACAAGGTGACAAAAAAGCAAAATGGCTGACTTAAAAAATACATTTGTACTTTTCGAAAACAAGTGATATTTAAGTCATAAAAACATCAGCGGTCAACTAGGTCATCAAATAGGTTCAATTAATTCTCCAAAGAAATTCATCTAGAGCTGTCAATGTTCGGTGTGCGTCATGCGTCTGCTAAAAGCAAAAAGAGCCACAAAAACAAACAAAGATCTTAAGTTTAACTCAGTTTCACAAAATAGACGTTTTGAAGCCGTTAAGACAATAAGCAAGGCACCAAAAATATTAGATACATTCAATTGTACTTTTTTAAACAACATTAATTCAGCATGTGTCCTATATTTAAATAGGCTAGGTAACAAGTAGACAAATAATCCGCCCAAGTAAGGACTGTGCCAGAACTTGTTTGATTTTACTCAGAAATCTGCATTGTTTTTTGTTAAAAAACACACAATTGTTAACACAAGTGCAATTTTTTTCTGGAAACAAAAAAGTAGTGAAATGCGAGCTCCATTTTTCTGTTCAGATCACTTTCGACGATCATTAACTTTTTCCCTACTATTTATTTTTCTCTGAATTATTTTACATGTTCCTAAAAGCCAATATTCGAAATAGCATGGGCACATTAAGTGCGGCCACTAATCATGCAATATCGCAGCTGCTTCCATTCAAGCATGCCATGATTTTTGTTTGCTGTGTTTCCTGATTTGTCGCTCATGATCTCGTTTCAGTTATTGCTATGACTGTGTGGTCATGCTGTGAGGTTCAGAAAAAGATAAAATGAGTTTTATCGTTTACGTTTTGTATCTTGGTTACGGTTGTTTGAAATACAAACAGGAATATCTTCGAAGAATGCTGGTCGTTGGGAGAATATAAACGTGTTATTGTATCATTTTTTTTAAAATGCTGCTACATGAAAAGAAAATACTATTTTAGACAACAAATAACGAAGTGACTTTTTAGGCTATCCCAATTCAGTTCAAAGTTCTATTTTTGATGATAGTTGATCACAAATTTTTACATATTCATTTTAACTTCAAAAAGCTAATTTAAAAAGGAAATGAAATGATAGATTAACAGATCGCTGAAATGGTTATGAAACTCAAACAACGCTATAAAATTCAAAGTAAGATATCATTAGTGACATTTGCCTTTATTTAATTGTCACTTGAATTGGTAATTGGTAAGAAAGCTAGCGCCTTTGAGCAAGGCAAATGCGCAATAAAATTCTCCTTTAAAGAGCTCATTAAATAGGATCTTCGCAATTCTTCATTTAAGACAAAAACGTGACTGAAAATGTCAGAGGCAATATGTTTTCCAGTGTCTCAAAGGAGTTGCAAAGTGTCATATTCAAGCTATTAACAAAACTTATGACTGAAATCCAGTTCTTACTAAAGATCAAATCACGTCCTTTTAGGTCGCAGTTGAAATTACGAATAACGAAGAGATAGTTTTCCATATAGTCAAAAATTGTACTGTCTGTGTTAACTCAGGGAGTGAATGTCTGTGTTAGTTCAGAATTGATGATCTGATTTCTTGTGAGGACACCATCTTAATGTTTCAAGACTAGCACATACTTTAACTCGTTAAGATGTTGAAAGATTACCTGAACAGGGCAAAATGAAAATGGACATTGATCATTCATTAACTAATCTCTTCCATATATAACATTTTTTTTTGTTTTCTTGAGATATATCGCTATGTAAATTTATATAAGAGAAGCAAAATTCTATAGATTAATAGCTCCGGCAGCAGAGATTGTCGGGGTGAAACGCTCATAAAAGGATAGATCAGATTTTTCATACATTTTTCATAACACTTAAGTGATTTTTTCCGATATGAATTGAGACCAGATACAAGTCTGACTACTCAAATGTAGCAGTACACGATCAACTTCTGATCCAGGAATAATAATGGCGCTTAGATATTATCCTTATTCCTGAAGAAAGATTATTTTGAAGAAGATGCTATTTTTCTTCATGTTCGGTTCTGCTCAAACTTGTTTTGTTTTCTAACTATCAAGTTTTTGTTTTCAAAATAATTGAAAAAGCTACTTGGTTTGAAGCATGTTTTTGCAGCAAAAAATTGCTAAAAAACTATGGTTTGTTTTAAGACCAGCAGTTTTAAGCAGTTCAATAGCATCAGCATTAAAATCGTATCCCAAAAAAGTGGTTTTTTGACAAAGAAAAATATCAAACTTACCCTTAGTGGAAACAAGGAGGCTCTGTAATGTGCCATCGCACATAAGGTTCCGAGCCCGCTCATCCACAATTTTGGCATAATTGTCTACCAAATGAAGAACAGATAGAAAAACCCAAAGATTCAAGTATTTTAAAAAAAATCGGTGTATGAACGAAAAGATAGCCTCCAAAGCAAATAACTCAGTGGAGTAAAAATGATGTATTAGAATCATGAGATATGCCAATATTAAGAAAGACGAACAGCAAAATCAAACAACAACAACAAACATTAGTTTCATCAAAAAATTTATGTCCGTTTTAAAAAACAAAACTTAATAACAAAATCAGCGTCAGATAAAACTGAAAAGGTCAAAAAACTCAAATCAGCGTCAGATAAAACTGAAAAGGAAACGAAAAATAACCTGTAATACCACCAGAAAAGATATGGGACAAGTCCATAAAAATTCTTGGTAAAAATTAGACAATTAAAGAACAAAAACAGTAATTTTGAAAAATTTGCTCATTTTTTTTGTAAAACAATTACTTTCAAAGTAAAGAAAACCATCTGAAATCAAATAAAACATCCCATAGGTTTACGATTTTTTCGATTACCAGTGTTTCTAAAGACGGGAAACAGGAACTTTTGATATTCAATTTTTATGCGGTTACAAAAAGAACAACAAATACACAGCAAACAAAAAGTCAATTAAATTTTGCCACAAAACGTTTTCGAAGCCGTAAAGCCTTACTTTGGACCTCAAAATATGTTCTATTGAACCTTGTTGAAACAACAATAATGTATTATGTGACTTCTCATGAATGACATCATGTAACAGGTCGACAAAAAGGCATAATTAATTAATAATTGTTTTTTTTCGAAAAAATTACTTCCAAAGACATGAAAGCCTTTAATTACAAATTGAAATAATTATAAATGTTCGTTTATTCTTCCAAAGGAAGTCCTTGAGACCTGCAATTATCTAGAATATATCTTAAGTCTACAAAAAGACCGTAAAATATGACAAAGATCACAAATTACTTTACTTTTTTACAACTTACTTTTTTAAAACTTTTTTTAAATTAATTTATTTTTTATTTTACTTTTTTATTTACTTTTTTAGTTTTCTTTTTTTTACAAACCCTGTGCTGAAGCCAGTAAAATCATAAGGGATTCTTTGAAGACAATAAATTTTTTGTGACAGCAATCACTTTGACCCATTCCCTTGACGACAAAACTAAGATTTGGGCTGCAAATAATGAGAATAGTTAACAAGCAGACAATAAAAGGAACAAAAATTGCGGAGTTAAAAAGTGTTTTTTTTAGAAAACAATGTTTTCAAAGTCATAAAATCCATCAGCTATCTATTAATATCAGAATATTGGCCCATTTTTTCCCACGAAAAGCCAATGAAACCGGGTCATTGTACAGGAAATTTCATACGACTAAAATGACAAAGTAAAAACGACAGTTAAATACAAAATTTAAAAATTCACCTAAATTCTTGGAGAAAGTATTGTCGAAGCCGTTAAAACCAGAGTCTATATCCTTTTGCAATTTTTACAATTATCGATTGTGCCTTATTTTGAACGCCAATAAGGTGATGTATGATGCGTCAAAAACGTGATTAATTGGCAAAACAAGAAAACGTGAAAAATGGGCAAGCACCTGAAAATGAAAAAAAGTGAGATTTAGTAGTTTCAAAGCCAGAAAACCAAAATTTAAGGTGTAAAACCGCGATAAAGATTGAATTTGAATCCAGTGGAAAGAAGAAGCATTCTTTAATTGCCAACACTCAGCTAAAAATTGACAAATTTAACAGAAAAATGGAGGTAATGTTCAATAAGCTATTATTTATTTAAAAATCAAATATTTTTTTGAAAGAAAAAACGAAAACGACCATAAGGTTTCAAGTAGTCAACTAGATACAATCTTTTGGATTCAATTAGGAAGCGCATTGGACCGACCTATCACTAGTGAGCTTTGATTTGAAATGTTCTGTTTTTTAATTAATATATAGGAAAAGACGGAATTTTTTTTTAAAATATATTTTTGGATAGTAACAATCCAATATTGGTCCAAAACTAGCTCTGCTATTGCTGTTCGTCCATTAAGAACACATAATTGTTCGAATGGTAAAGATAAAGGTATTTTGTTAGTTAAAAAATCGAAAATAGATGCTGCGTTTTGATAATCAACGAGTAAAAAACGGCAAAGTTTTTATTGCGGAGCACTCGCAACGGAAGTTGAATTAGAGATAGTCCCCTTTTGAGTCTACAAAGGTTGTGTCAGTTGTGTTTTGGTGTTTACTTCCTGCAAGTTTAATCAAAGTAGACTAAAGAAACTTACTTTGTGCTGTTTTTAATGAAAAATTCTGATTTTTGAAATATTTAGCCAGATTTTTTGACAAAAAAATTAAATAAACTAGCTGACACTATTTTTCTGTCCCTAAAAATAAAATCAACAACACTTTCGTAAACTAATTAAGGATTTTTTTTGCAAAATTAGCGATTTTTTTGCCGAAAATTCCGGAAAATGTGATCAAAATCAACGGAATTCGCTCTATTTTCTCAAAAGTTTAAAGCTCGATAACTCCCTGTAAAAAACGAAAAAAAGCAAATGTTTTTAATTCCATATTCTACGCTGGACAAGCTTTCTAATGATACCAGTCTCAACTCTCTACGATGAATATATCGATCGGTCTGATAAAAAAAAAACCCATTTGAATATATAGTTCCTCCCTCCCCCCCCCCCCCCTCAAGAGGGGTCGGAGCAATAAAAAAAGTAATAACTGGTATTTCTGCATCTCAATTTTTTATTAATGACCTCTTTAGTCAGAAAAAAAATATTTATTTAGACTCAATTTTGTTGTCATTTTCTCAATTTATCTCCACCCAAACAAGATATTGATTTATAAAAGTAAATATTTTTTTATTTTAATGAGAGATCTTTCAGATGCATTCTCAGTAATAAGAGAGAGTATTTACTTCTCAAGTATTTGGTACTCAAGTGACCTTAAGTATTCCATTATTTATTAGCTTCGTTACTAGCGTGAGTAATGTAAACCTGATGAATTCTTTACGGAAAACATTTTATTACTGACAGCCCCCCTTGAGCTAAACCTGTTGTTCAATGGATGCACTTTATCCGCAAATGGGCTTGAAATGGCATACAGTTTATTGGATTCGCGCAAAGATAGTGACTGATGGCGTCACTCAAATTGCTGCTTTTACCAATGTTGGTTTTCGATATCCACAAATTCGTACAATGTGATTGTTTTTTTTCTGAAAAATTGCATAAAGATACATTACCTAAACTGGTTCAGAATCTAAAAGTAAGATTTTCAAGTTTTACTGCTGTTTTACATAAGAATTCTATTAAGAATTTTCTTATGTTGCTGAAAATTGTACTTTCGCAAACTCTTTATTACCTTTTTTAAAACCTGTTTCTTATATATCAATGAATGAGAGATCTGACTCGCCAAAAATTTATTTTAGGTAAACAAAGTGACGAGAGTTTTTTTAGCGGTTTATAAAGGAGTAATTGAAATTATCTGACCGATTACTCAAGTATCGTGGTCAAAAATCAGCTAACTAGTTATGGATAACAATCGAAGCAGTGCAAGATTTCATAAGATGCAGAAAAAACTGCGTATAGTATCAACATGTAATGAGAGAAGGTCTCACAATCTTAGAGTGTATAGATTCTTTACCTCTAGATTTTGGCAGCAACACAAATGCTTTCACTGCGGTAAAACACTAACTTTATTAGCTTATATTTATAAGCATATCTGTTCTTGAAGCAGAATAGGTATTGATTACCCCTTTCAGTTCAACTGGTTGTTAGCTTGGTGCTATTCCTTCGCTGGTGGGCTTGAATTGCCAGCGGGTGCTTTGTGCACAAAAATTTACTTAAACTTGCCCTGAGTTTTAGATATCGCTGCTACAATTTTCAGACATTTGGACTCTCTCTATTTTTTTGCAATAGTCAGATTAGCAAAATGGTTTGTTTGATTGCTTCAAAGTTTAGCTTCTGATAACAGTTAAATAACATTACGACGCAGAGGTATACCCCAAAACTTCCGCCTTAGTAAAATTGGCTCAAAAATTAGATACATACAATGAACGAAATTAGGAGACATCCTTTGTACCTTACTTTTCGCAAAAGGGGTTCCGCCAATTTTGCGAAATAAAAGAACATTCGGTCCAAAAAGTAGGTAACAGATCTTGTAGCACGTTTCCGCTCAATTTGGGTATCTATTATTCGCGCGCATTTTGAGCATGCAATAAGCACTTTAATAAAGATTTAATTAAAGCTTTCAAAGCTTTAAAGTGCTTTAAAGACACGCAACCACAAAAACTGATTTTTTTCCGAAAAATCCCTCGCACATCAAAGGCTTTGTATATCAATGTGGGACTGGCCAATTTTAATCAGTAGTAATAAATAGTACTAATAAGTAGTAATAAGTAGTAATAAATTACTATAAGTAGTAATAAAGTACTACTAGTAGTAATAAGTTAGGCTGAATTAAATAGGTAGTAATTAAGTTAGGCTGAATTAAATAAGTATTAATTAAGTTAGGCTTAATTGCGGATTATTTGCGTAATCGAGCTACATTGCGTGCAAAAAATCAATACGTAAAAGGAGCATATGCGTGATACAAGCCGGTATAAAGTTTGTACTTGTATTTCGCGGCTAGGATTAGGACACTTTTGGGAACACGGGATTCTAATTTCCCTTCCATTTTGCCGGTTTCTGCTGAAGTAGCTTTTTTCCGCAATATTGTTCCACTTTCATTGTTTTAACTTATTAAAAACGAACACGAGATACACGGATCGGGCTTATCTGCCCGTGACGATTTGGGCATACCTCGGCGTCGTAATGAAACCAACACCGTTAAATAAATCAATTGTGTATTTTTTTCAGAAAATTATCTTAAACTTTCTATATTGAAATTAATTTAAGGAACAGTTTTGTTATCATTGCTTATTTTATTTTTTTTCAAAAAAATTATGGCTTCGGTCTCTTTTGTCTAATCAGAGAAGGAGTCGCCAACAACAATATGCCTTTTTGTGCGGGTGTGTATTTGTGTGTGTATGTGTGTGTGTGTGTGATAGCATGTTGTTTTTGATGTTAATAAATACATTGGCTATATTATATTTTCGTACTTGAGAAGACCGAACAAAGACGACAAAAAATTCACAAGGTATCGTTAATATGTTTTTGATAAAAAATTAAGAAAGCGTTGAAACGTGTAGTTTGTTCGGTATTGTTCGTTTCGAACGTAAGAAAGCGTCAATATCGTCGTTTTCAGACTTCAGAACTTTTCGGTACTGGCGTTTTTTCAACGCGAGGGAGATTCGGCATCGTCCTTTTCCAAAGGCAATGAAAATCTGTATAACGTTTTCCACACTCAAGGGAGATTCGTTACAGTCGTTTTTTAAACAAAAGAAAGCATCGGTATTGTCGTTTTTTTACCGTACGAATTCTTTTTTTTGTTTGTTTCTGAAATATGAACCGGCTGATCCAGCCAAAATTTGGCCATGATCAGACGATCCAGACAAAAAATTTACAAGCATTCGATCTTGTGCGAGTCAAGGCGAATCATTGCAACGTAATTCGATAAACCGCGTTTATGTTCTGCAGGACCATTAAAAATTTTGCGACTATGATTTGAGGTTGTTGTATGTTCACTTGTGACGTTTTTCAGTACGACAGCCACTGAGCAGTTAGCCTTAGTTGACCAGCATTTCCATGAGATCATCCACCACTGGGTTCACTGCAACTTCTACACTAACTTGAGACTCACAAAGACAGAGTATTACAAGCAACATAAGCCAAACAGGATACAAATTGATGTGTCGGTTAGTTGTCACTTGAATGTCAAAATTGTCATTTTTCAATTGCATTATCCCTGCACCATCGAAGATTTCTTGTATTGAACTGAAAACTATTTTTTCATGTCAGAATCAAATAATAAATAGGAATGAGAGAGAGAAAGTATAAATATTTTTAGGATTTTTTTGTCGCCTCATTTAATCACTATTCTATTACTTCCATCACACTTCAAGCTAGGCCTGAGCTTTTTCGACGTTTATAGGAAAAGAATTGTCGACGCTTCCTGAGGTTTTCAATTCTCTTATTGTCCTGTCAATGATTCTCGAGAAAGGAACATTTTGAACTCTTCAAAATAGTTCTGATTGCTGACACGTTTTAATGATAATTTAGCTCTTCTCATTTGCATGATAAAATAGCTATGGTACATTGATAGCAGAATGAGCAGAGAGAAACCCATTTCAACTTTTTTCATTGATTTTCAGAAAATTTGTATTTTCTCACTCACAGTATTGTTTTTTTTTGCTTTTTTACCGTTCTTCATAACTTCATATTTCTTTCGCGAATAGTTTGAGAAAAATTTCTGTATCCAATCCAGTTCACATTTTAATCCATTTCACACATGAAGTCACTCGCTCATTAAAAAACAACAAAAAAAAGCTCTCAGAACGTGGCAATTTCTAATCAATAGAAAAAGATCCAGCATAAAATATTATTGAATGAAGAGAATACAGAAAATGACGCTACGTGCAACTATAGGAATAGATAAGTGAGAAAATATTGATGCGTCCAAAGACCATATACATGAATTTTGTAATTAGTTAAAGATGATGAATTTTTGGCGTGATAACCGAGAGGTAATGTGTGTGATTCACACGCCAACGATTCCGAGTTTAATCCCCTACCTCCGTGAATCTGTCTGTGTAAGGATGAGCTCTTACTCAACCATAGCTTAAGGTTAACCATAACCTGACCAATGCTGGCCGCAATAATGGTACCACGTTAAAGCTTCAGACGCAAAAAAAAGTGGCCATAGTCACCAAAAAAGAGTAATGCTGATCATAAAAAACAGTCTGAAATGTGGGGAATAATGAAAAAAGAACAGGTCGCAGAAGCCTAATGCTGTTCCGCTGCGATTACGTAGGAACCAAAATTATTATTAACTTTTATGTGAGCCGTCGGTACCAAGTTTCCTAGCAAAAAAAAACTTAAATTAGATTTTTGGCTCTGAGAAGTGTTCAAAGTTCAACTCAACAACCTTTTAGATCGCCCAAATGTTCCAGCTTGGATCCGCTCATCCAAAAAACTCTTTTTTCTAAAAAAAGTGTGTAATTTGTGATCATTTGCGGTCATATACTGAAAGACAATAAAACGAACGAAAATTCCGTGTTACTGTACCTATTACGCTGAAAAGAAGTATGTTTCTTGTAATGAAATGATCATCGCTCTGGTTAATTATACTCATCCTTCAATTGAGATTAATATATTGTTGTCAACTTTATATTTATTTTTATGTTTTTTTTATTTTAGTTTTTTTCCTGCACAAGAGAAAAGCTAAGAAAGAGATTAATTAGGTCATTTTTTTCTGTGTTATCTTGAGGGTGATGATATCGAACGAGACCATTGTTGTAGCTTAAGACCTTGCAATACTGTGGTTTTTATGCAAGATCTTGAAAGACAAAGGTTATCGTGCAAAATCTTGTGGGATGATTATTCAAAAAAGAATGCGATATCTTCAAAAATCATCTCCACTCATAATATTTGCTATTTTTTACTCAGTTTGTCCTCCCTCCATCCGTTGATTATCTGCCGCAGTGTTTAAAATTAAAGAGATAGTCTAATAAAAATTCCAGCTGTTTTTTTTCTAAGTATTTTGACCTTCTCTAGTCTCAGTTCTTAAATTATAAAGCATCAGCAGTTATCCTACACTTTTCTCTTCATTATTCAAGCTTATTGGAATACATTAATTCTTACAACTTATTGCTGTGCTGTAGTCTGCGCTAAAAATGCCGATTGCCAATTAATGTTGTGCCTAACATTTTTGGCCAAACAGAAACTTAATATCCGATATGTCCAGTGCAATGCAAACACGTACATGGAGTTTCCAATGAGACGTCCCGGTAGCCTTCTGACATGTTCCTCAGAACATGCAAAGAAAGCTGCATGTGGTCCTCCGTATCCCAGAGGGACTCCAAACCTTTGCGCACAGCCGAGTGCCACGTCACAGCCAAACTCCCCAGGAGCCTTGAGACGACAGAGTGCGAGCAGATCTGTGGCACAGACTGACAGTGCCTGAAGTAAAAACCAAAATCTGACATTGAGTTGAAGATTCAGTTTTCTAATCCTTCGCTTCTAATCCGGTCAATTTTATGCTTAATTTTGCTGATTAAAGGTGACATCATTGATAAGCTATTTGAGCATTCACTCGCCTAGATATCAGATTTAATCCAGCAAAAATTCTGTCTCGAGCCCTTTTCTGCCTCGAAGTTCTCTATTCAAAAGATTCGAAATATTTTTCCTCTGAAAAACAAAAAAACAGTTGTTTCATGTCAGCTTCAGTTACATTTTCTAAAGGCAATCAATCACCATTGACAAAATCAGCATTCTTTATAAAACTTGGTTTAAAGCACCTCAGTGAAAATGAAGCAAATCATTAGCAAGTAAAATTGAATTAAAATGATCCACCAAATGAACTTGGTAAAGCTGATAAATTTAATAATCAGACTTTCGAAGGTAAATTCAAACGTACAATCTATATCGCATCCAACTATATTCTATCAACGCAAAAGGCCAAAGGCCCCTCTCAATGGCCCGGCAAATCTAGCTTGATCTTTTTTAGCAGGTATTTTGTCTGAGTCGATTTTGACTCAGATTGGTCACCGATACGTTTTCGAAACATAAAAATATTAAGCCTAAAAAGAGCGCAATCGATTCAGTATATTAGTAGGCTCAACGAAAATTATGTTTAACGAACTTTTTCCGAGCTTTCTATGCCAAATAGAACGTATTTTGTGTGCATTTAATCTTTTTGTAAGGCTTACATGGTTAAGAGATTATGACGTAATAAAGTTTCTCGCTGGATAGATTCTCGCTTTATTTAAATAGCTCTTTAAATAGACTGCTCATTTAGTTTACTCGGTAACATCCTCCGGCCCGGAAGAAAATGTTGGGAGGATCGGTACAAGCTTAACGAGTGGGCGGACGAGCGATCCGGATGACGTGCGTAAGACGGCGGAGCGGGCGACGCTGTCGGAGCCGTACCGAAGTTCCTCAATCCGAGCGGTTGGATAGTAACCCCTAGGGTTGCTTTCTTCAACGATCCAAACTAAATCACCGACCTTAAGGTGCTGCTCGGCAGGCGTCTGCCACTTAGATCTACGGTTCAACGCAGGTACATACTCCTTGAGCCAACGTGCCCAAATTGCATTGGCGTAGGACTGTGCACGGGCGTACCGCTTACGATGATCGAACTCGTCGACGCCAACGATAGACGGAATTCGGGTTGCTTGGTTACCGAGTAGAAAATGGTTAGGTGTTATTGCGCCTAGGTCGGACGGGTCGGCGCTTACGGGCGTTAAGGGACGTGAGTTTAGTGCGTATTCAACCAGACAAAAAGTAGTGTTCAACACCTCATCTGTGAGGCGACGCGTACCGAGGATAGTGTACAGTACTCTTTTAAAACTTCGAACTAGCCTCTCCCAGATGCCACCTTGGTGTGGCGCACTGGGTGGATTGAACCTCCACTTAATGCCCTTATGTGCAAGTTCGGTGGCAATGTTAAGCGTATTCCATTTTTCCACACATTCACGGAGCTCTTTCTCCGCTCCAATGAAGTTCGTACCATTATCCGACCAAATCATAGCAGGAGTACCCCGACGGGAGACGAACCGCTCCACTCCCATTACACAAGAACTAGTGTCCATGGACGGGACAACTTCAACATGGACAGCACGAGTAGTGAGACAAGTGAAGAGAAATCCCCACCTCTTCTCGGTAGTCCGACGAACTGTGACGTAGAATGGGCCGAAGTAATCAACCCCGGTGTTGGTAAAGGGAGGAGACTGGTATGCCAGTCTCTCCTTTGGGAGGTCTGCCATGATAGGTTGAATGGTTGCTGCACGGAACTTTCTACACAACACGCAGTTTGATTTGATGGAACGCAGTGTGGAACGTAGTTTTAGGATGGCATAACGTTCCTGTACCTTTGACCTTAAGTAATCAATGCCCTGATGATGGTTCTTCAAATGAGTATGCCGCAGAAACAGTTTAACAAAAGTATGACGTGCATCCAGCACGATAGGATGCTTAGTGTCAAAGTCAATTTCCACTAGCCGTCGGAGTCGACCAGAAGAACGGATGAGACCATGAGGCCCAATAAACGGAGTAAACTGAGCAATGCGGCTGCTCTTCTTAACAGATTTGTTGTCAAGAAGATCCTTTCTTTCAGTACTAAAGGACTCTTCCTGAACCAAGTACTGGAGATGACGCTCGGCTTCGTCAAGCTCAACAGGATCGGCTATGCTGCCGTCTACGGTACGGTAACTTTCATGAGATGGTAAAAGACGGAGCACATATGCGGTGACACGCAGTAATTTTTGATAAGAACTGAACTTATCAAACGGGATTAGATTGATACTTTGTTCCTTAGGGGGCTTGGTTACGGATGCGGCTAAAGATGAGATGGAGTCATCATCTTGTTCCTTGGTTACAACGCCGAGTTTGATGTTATCAACGACGTCAGTATTTGGCACAAAAGGGAATTGCTTAGTTCTCAAGAAGTCAGGACCCCTCACCCAGCTACTTGATTGCAAAACTTCAGCGGACATGCCACGCGTGCCAGCATCTGCCGGATTATCACAAGTGGCGACGTGGTTCCATTGGTCAACGCTGGTGTTCTCCAGGATTTCACTAACACGATTTGCAATGAAGATGGGGTGTTTGTTTGTTGAGTTTATCCACTGCAAGACGATGGTACTATCTGTCCACATAAAGACTTTATCCACAGTAACCGTTAATGCTCGACAGATTTCCCTTTTTAAACGGGCAGCGAGGAGAGCGGCTTGTAATTCCAACTTAGGAACTGTCATTACCTTCATAGGTGCAACACGGGCCTTGCCCAAGACAAACGCCAGCTCTGTTTTAATCTCCCTGGAGGTGCAAGTTACTTGAGCCCTGAGAAAACCTACTGCACTGAATACGTCTTGCGAGCTATCACCAAACATGTGGAGTTCAAGATGTTGGAATGGTCCTGAAAAGTAACTTCTCGGTATAGTGATCTCAGCTAACCGCGGCAGTTCAACACACCAGGCAAGGAATCTGTCAACTGTGTCTTTAGGTAACTCGTCATCCCAACTTTGTCCATTGGCACGCCAAATGTCTTTCAAGATTAGCCGAGCACCAACAGTGAACGGTGCGACAAGACCAATTGGGTCGTAGACCTTTGACACAAGACTTAGGACCAAGCGCTGTGTTAAACTTTTCGTGATGGTGCTGTTAGTACCCCTGCTCACAACCAGAGTATCGTTGTTGTGATCCCACTTAAGCCCAAGCACGTGCATTGATTCCTCCTTGGATGAAACGATGACCTTCGGTTCAGTGGATTGAGCAGACCCATCAATTCGGTCAGCCAGATCTGGTACATTGCTTACAAACTTAGTAAGCTTGAACCCACCTAGATGGAGAAGATGAACCAATTCCTTCGACCTAATGAGGGCCCTCTCGGGGGATTCCACTGAGTCCAAGTAATCGTCCATGTAGAAGTTCTCAAGGACGGCTTTCGCAGCTTCTGGGTACTCCTTAGCATTATCGCGTGCCGTGCGCTGAAGTGCGTAGTTGGCGCAGGTGGGTGAATCTTTTGCCCCAAAGATGTGGCGCGTATACTGGTGTACCACAACATTTGATGTGGGGTCCTCCCGCCACAAAAAGCGCAATGATGGTTGATCACATGGCAACACTCCAACTTGGAGGAACATTCCCTCGATGTCGGCGGATACGGCAAATGGATGTTGTCTGAACCGTAGGAGTACATAGATTAGGTTTTGTAGTAGGTCAGGTCCGGTAAGTAATGACTTATTAAGAGATGCGCCATGGAATTTTGCTGCTCCGTTTAGTACCCTACGAACCTTACCCGGCTTGTTCGGGTTAACAACCGGATGGTGTGGTAGGTACCACTCTCGTTCCGAGCGACTTTCCACCTTATGAGCATCTTTGACCCGTACTACGTAGCCTTTGTCTAAGTCCTCTTTGATGGTATTTGAGTATTTTTCCCTTAATGTCTGATCTTTCGTTAGCCGCTTTTCCAAAGACTTTAATTGAACAAGTGCTGAGAAATAATTGTTGGGCAGTTCGATGTTATCTTCAGCCCATAGCATTCCGACATCGTACCTTTTTCCATTATGCACGGTGGTGTTTTCAAGAATTTCATGCGCACGTGCATCCAATGCGGATCGTGGGTCTACTTGCTTAAGTGCGCCGTACGACTCCATGTCGTACCAAGATTTTACCTGACTAGCGAGTTCAAAATCCTGCTCCAAATTAGCTTTGAAACAAGTCGAGACTAAACCTGAAGACGACGGTAGAGGGCCGCTTAGAACCCAACCTATGGGCAAGCGAACAGCGAAGGGCGAGGACTTCTCGTCGGCAGCGAAGTACTCTAACGGGCGGATGGCATGATACACATCCTGTCCAAGTATCATCTCGATGTTTCCATAGCAATATGTAACTGGGTCTAGAACTGCTAGGTGCGGGTATGTTTCCTGAAGTGTTTTAATGTTAATGACATCGGCGCCTACATTCAAATTTTCCTTTATGTAAGGGCTGACTTTAAATGGTTCAAATGCTTGGTTGTTGCGTGGTGTTACAATTAGTTCAACTAACTCAGTGTCTACGACCTCTTCGGTATTTATACCCTTGACTGTTAGTTTCAATGCTGTACCGTGCAAACCAAGTCTATTTGCAAGATCATTGGACACCCAAGAGTTACTGCAAGCGGTATCGCACAAAACTAAAGCCGTGGTATCCTTACCGGTAGAGCTCTTTAACTGTAATTCAGTCACCTGAAGGAGGCCTTTCACATTACTCACAGATGACAAAGTGGTGGTCTTGCTCGATGATTGGACACTAGGGAGTTTACTTTGATTTGTGCCAGCATTAGAATTACTGTTGTTGTTGTTTGGAGGGGATTTTGATGGATAAACCCTCTCAGCTCCATGGAGAAGTGTGTTATGGGAGCTGTTGCAACCGTCCTTCCTGCATTTCCTGGGGTGTGGGCATTGCCTGAACATGTGCTTTTCTCTCAAACATGAGGAACACAGTTTTGCTTCCGCCACTACCTTTGCTCGTTGAGTGGGAGACTTTTCTTTAAATACCCTACACTCCCAGATGCGGTGGATACCTTTACACACAATGCAGCGAGGGGTTGCAGGCGTTGCCGATGTTGAGGCTGGTCTCTGAGTGCCCTTAGTTTGTGTATTAGCAGCAAAAGTTCTTGAGGCAACTTTGGTCTTTACTACTGAGTTGGTGTTATCCTCAGTTCTTGCTTTCGACGAAGTTTGTTTCATTAAATCATGTGCCTCGGCTTTCTCCTTCAACCAATCGTTGAAGTCAAGGAGTGTTGGCTTAACCCAATGTTTTTTCACGGTGAAGAGTGAC